>NW_010248006.1:15666-31706 GCF_000690775.1 Eurypyga helias
AGTGTGTTAGCTGAGGCTTTGCAAGCCAAGGAGGGGCTGCCTTTGACGATCCCTGTTGCCTTGATTCCACAGCGAGTCCCGGGCAAGCGTTGTTAGACTCGGAATCGCACGTTTATAGAGTTCGCTGGATGTCTCGCAGCGTTTTGGCACTACAAGCCCAACCTCTTCCCATACCTTTAGCACAGATGTTAAACGGGGAAACCCGCTCCCGCAGCTGCAGGAGCTGATGTCCTCCCTGGTGCTGTTGGGTCCGATGTGTCCTGCTGCGGATGGGAGGATGGAGACCCTGGGAAAAACCATCCTGGTACCAGATGCTCAGCAGCATGTTTTTAAGGCACCTGTTTACAAAGTGCTGCATCTATGTGTTACTTTTTTAAGAAGTGGTTTAAATGGGGTAGCTGTGCTGTAATTTATTGCTGTGTCGTGTGCCTCGTTCTTTCTTGGCCCAGCTACTGTCTTGGAGTCTGCGGGAGCCGAGCGGCGAGAGCTGTGCAGGCCCCTCGGAGGAACTTGTGCAATTAAAATAGCAGCACTGAAGTTCCTCTGACTGCAGGAGGTTTGCATTAACTGGGCCTTCAACAAAAGTGTTTCTTTACCGGATCTGGGGCTCTAAATTTCAAAATCTTTTAATGTATTGGGTATTTTACTTGTTGCCAGAGATGGACTTGAGCCTAGAAAGTCTCGATCTAGGCTCGAGGTACAACATTAATCTTTGATCAAAATACTATGTAGTTCCTGTGCAGTTACAAAACCTTAAATGCTTTTGTGCTTGCTGCTTTGTAACAGAAGTAGGTAAGCTGCGTTATTTATCCCTCACTTGCTACGGCTTGAGACCAGAGCAGCCTGCGTGGGGGTGACCCTCCAGCAGACGTTACCATGGTGTTTGTGTTACTTCCTGTTGCTAATTACTCTCGAGCTTTTCTTTTAAATCTGCACCTAAACACTGACATTTACTTACGGCAGAAGTCTGACATGTCAATCGAATTTGAGATGGTAATGGAAGGCGTAATAAAGGCTTGTAATAATTTGGAGTATGTTGTTACCTTATTAATAAATAAACTGAGATGAAGGTGTCCAGTGACCTCTTTTGCGGCTCGTGCAGCCACCTCCTTGAAAACACAAACGTGCTTCACACTGGGAACTGTGTTCCTACTCCTGCTGCTTTGTGTCCCACCTGGTTAAGTTTGGGTGAAAAGCCCAAGTACCAGTTTCAGTACGGTTTCCCACAACAAGTAACCGGTAGCTGAAGTGGGACAGCTGTGCTGTGAATTCAGCTCCTTGTACAAGTGCCTGGACTCCTGCTCCCAAAAAAGGAAAAGGCATTTTAAATGCACTGCTACAGCTGTGCAAGGTGCTTTTCCTGGTGCATGGAGGGAGTTACTAATATCCAGGGTCTTCCTTCATCCCGCCCAGCAAACTGCCACGCTGCAGCTTTGATGGCAGAAAAGGCCATGTGCTGCGGCTGGCTCACCCTGGATAAGGGGGGGGTGGGGAAGACTTTGCTGCAAGCACCAGTAGAACCACACCTTTTGAGTGGGGGTGGACCTCCTGCCCTGGGAGGAAAGCTACAGCACTGCCAGAGTTTTCAGTTAGAAAACAAAGGAGAAAATGTTTTTGGTGGTGTGTGGGTGTTGTTTTTTTTTTAACTACTGAAGGAAAACACAGTTTGCTGCATTGGCTGCTTGTTTTGGGGGCTTATAAGTAAACCTTGACAATAAGGAATCTGTTCAAGGGCTGTGCATAGAGGCAGACCTCAGTGCGCAGCTCCCACGGAAAGCAGGGGTAAATCCACACACACCCAGGCACACGGAAGAAGAGAGAACCCGTCCCGAGCGTCACACTTAAGTAACATTTATTTTATCAGGGTAGGTGGTCCAAGTTGAATGTACTCATGCAGGCAAGGGGCCCGGCGGCTGTCGAGAGCTTTTCCCCGGTTTGTGCTATGTGTGAGCGCTTCCACTGATGTGAAAGTAAGGCAGAACCAAGATTCAGCAAGGTACAGGCACTTTGTTCCCAGCTCAAGCAGGGAAAAAATAAAAGCCTACATCACATCCTGGTCCCCCCCACCCCAAAAAAGCCTCGTGTTTGTTAAACAAAACGTTGTAAAAAATAGAAAAAAACCAAGATACAGAAAGTCGGTGCTCCCTAGCCATACACTACTAGGTTACGTCATCATAGGTAAGACCAGACGTATAAGAAATAATGTGAAAGCTTACTATTAACAAGTGTTCCGTTACCTGGGATACTCAGCGGGATGGGCAATACCAAGCCTCTGACAGCAATACGGCGACAGTCTGTCTGGCCTGGCATTGCCAACCATGCCTGACAGCTTGGCTAACTGTGCTGTTACACCACTGCCCATAGGAAGCAACGTTGGAAAGGGATTCTAGATTCCATGTTCTCTGCTTACGTCAAACAGTGATTTACAAAAACCTCGTATACCAAACAAGATTCTAAATAAATAGTTCATCTCCGTGGCTATGTACAGAGTCCCCACACCATCAGTTGCCCAGGAACGGCATGTCTGTGTCCATGGGCGCCGGGGCAAGTTCACATAGGTAGAACAGCATGGCTTCGCTCACCTCTGCCTCCGTCAGCGGCTCCAGCCGCACCAGTTTGCTCTGGGTGGGCTCGGGGTCCAGGCTGCCCTCCAGGAGCTGGTCCGCTTCCAGGGGTTTGCCAGCAGAGGAAGGAGTCTCAGCTGTGGAGCTCCCGCTCTCAACGCCGGAGCCTGGGTTCCCATCGAGGAACGCAAGGAGCGGAAACGCAGTGTACTGTATGAGCTGCTTATCTAAGGGAACAGAAATCCCCAAAATAGCATCAGTTTATATGCCCTTCTACGTGCAGAAGAGAAAAAAACCCCGAACCCACCCCACGGAATTTACTGAGAGAATAATAAGGACCGATTGGAGGTGTTTGTTCTAAGCGAGTGCTGAGAGAACGGTCGCGCAGAACACTCATGTACATTCGCCTGCAGAAACACCCGCTTCTCTGCCCCTGGTGCTGTGCCAAAACCCTAAGCAGCACATCAGTCGGGTATTCTGCTCAGGATACTTGCTCATCAGCACAACACAAAACCAGTCGAAGCACCAGCCACCGAGGTGGTTGTCAGAACAATGCCCGTACAACTGTAAAACTCTTTCAACACAACACTGCAACTAACCTGATACCGGCTTCGAGACTTGGGTTTCCGGGGAATCTGCTGGGCCAGCATTATTCTTGGTAGTTTCTATTCCCTTTGTCTCCATCTGGGAAACAAAAGTGAAATCTCAGCCCGGCCGGAAGCCTTCCCCAGTGCCACCAGATGCAGCTGACCAAGCGCTTACAGAAACCCAGCTGTTACTGGGGAAGGGGTGCAGGGGTATCCGTTACCCACGGGAACAGACAGCGGCTGAGAGCATGTGACATGGCTCACCCGAGCAAGAACCAAGCCCAGCGCTCATGCGTGAACACAACAAATTCAAAGCGCTAAACCTTCGCTCTGCCGTTTGCTCTTACGTTTCTTTTCCCGCCAGACAATACAGAGGAAAACGTGCTGACAAAGCATGTACCACGTCTGCGAGCACTAACATCCTGGAGGACACCCAAGCCAAGAGACCGGTACCACGTACAGGTGCTGGCCTCGAGGCAACCCAAGTGTTCAAGGACACGGACGGCGAGCGTGCTTTTCCCTCTTCGGTGTGAAACCTGACAAAGCGCCGCAGCCTTCCTGCTCTCGCCGACACCTTCGCAGCCAGAGCAGGAAGGAAGCGCTGCTATACCAGCAAATGAACCAGCAAAGGATGCATGCAGTCCGCATCTCGCTACTGAGTGCATTCAGCAGCGGGTTTAAGACTTACTTTGGTATTAGTGATGTGATCCGTGGGATTCATCTGCACGGAGGTTGTGAAAAGCTGAGCAAGACAAAACACAGCAAGTTTTAGGCATCTCGATGTTGTTGTTAAGAAGACAAGAACATCACACCCGCACAGGCAAGAATAATCCCCGTACTATGTTTCCACCCTCTGTCAGGATTAGTGTTTATTTACAGGTAGTTACCACTTCTGCAAAGAAAACCTAGCCTGGTAGTGGATTTGGAATTCCATGAACCTCAGTCACAAAGCAACGACTATATTACACCTAACTTAGACTAATGTGGTTTGCTATGGCCCTAAAACACCGATTCCTTCTTAGGCTGCTGCGTGGGGAGCTGCGTGTCCCACGAGGAAGCACACACTGGGATCAGGCCTGCAAGTGACACAGAGTGGAAGGAGTCACCAGTACGTGGGAGAGAGCAGAGCCGCCACCCAGAGGGACCTCAGCTCGGTGCAGGAGGGGCCAGCAGGCGCCCCGTAAAGTTCCACAGCCAAACACGTTCAGGACACGATACTGTCACGTGCTGGCCCAGGGGAAGGGATCAAACGGACGCGGAGCAGCTCCTCAGAGAGAGACCTGGGGGTCATGGAAGACGACGGCCTACCAAGAGCCAGCAGCACGGCCCTGCTACGGGCAGGCACGTGCTGCTACAGGGACAGCAGGGCTCTGGGTCAGGGGAAGCAATTCTTCCTCTCTGCGAGCACCTGAGGCCACCTGGAGAAGTGTGTCCTGCTTCAGGCCTCCCAGTACACGAGTTTTCAAACTGGAGGGTGTCTGGAGGCTCATGACATACAAGAGGCTGAGGGAGCCTGGCTAATCTTGTCTGGAGAGGGCAGGTGATGGAGGACAACTGCGCTCTTCTGCTGTGCCTGCAGAGGGGCTGCAGAGAAGACCAACTCCACAGGAGTGGGGTGGGCACAGGACACCTGACATAAGGAAATTCTTAACGAATTCTTAACATAAGGACATAAGGAAATTCTTAACGAAGCAGAGACAAGGACTGAACAGGCACCCGAGGCGCTGTGGAATCCCCCATCTCTGGAGATTTCAGAATCTGCGTCAACAAGATCCTGGGTGACATGACTCAACTTTCAAGCCGGCCCTGCTCTGAGCAAGGGGGCTGGAACAGACGACCTGCCCAGGCCCCTTCCAACCTAGACCATCCTACTCAGTGTACCTCAGAAGAGAAACTGAGAACACACACCCTCCCAAGAAATAACCTGAAACAGCAGAGAAACCTGCAAAATAAATGCCAGGAGCCTTTTGCTTTCAGAATTCCACAGATGATGTGCTGGGCTATTTCAGAGCGCCAGTATTGATTTAATTGGTGTCTGACTTCATGTGGCAACAAACACAAGCAGTATCTCATTAAGGCAGAGACATTCTGCAATCAAAAACTTCAGTGTTTGCTTCAGCGGTGGTGCAGCACTGGGAATTACACCAGTGCCCCAGAAACACACATTCACAAGTATTTATAGCCTCCTTTTTTTAAAGGGAAGAAAAGAAAAAAACCCACATCTGTTGTGTTTTAAATCTGTGTTTTCAACTGTAACAACCCACACAGTTATTTTCTGCAGCGTATTACCAAAATACTTTTAATAAAGAGTGAAAATTACATCCACCAGGAGATCTGGATCTATGCTGAACTGCCGTCCTGATAACATCGCTTGGAAGTCCTCTAAGCTGCAGTCGATACTGTCAAGGTAATCCAGAAGTTCAACTCTAGAAGACAAATAGGATTTTATTGCTGTATCCCTTAAAAAAGGAAGAAAGACCTGCAGCTGAGCATTACACAGATGTACCAGACGCATCTAAAAACCTCCACCAGAACTAGCACGAACCAAGCCTTTCATTAGAAAGATCCCCTGGGGAATAAAAAAAGGCAACCTTTCAGCTTATTTAGAGGAGAGCCCAAGTGAAGCGGGCAGGTGCTCCAAAAGAGGTATCCCAGCAACCTAACACTCCAACGTGGCGTCAGCAGAGATGCGGACCTTGCAAGCAGGCAGCCCTCCTGAGCCACATCCGCCTGTGAGGGCTGGGCAGCTGAAACCCGACCATTCCAACGATGATGCTCGCAACACCGCGCTGTCAGGCTCCACGCCCCGACCCACTCGCTTCGCAGGGAACATCAGAGATCCCGTCATAAAACAGCAAGATCTTTAGAAACTAGCTAGAATACAGGTGACCTATAAATTTGAAGTTCTCAGTAGAAACTGCTATTCAGTTCTTTTTAATTCAAACAATGAATTCTAGCACTTGAAAGAACAAAAGACCAGAGTACTCACTTCCCAAGCACATTTATGTTCTGTGAGATGACTCCATTCTCGTTGAGTATGGAATCCATCATAGAAACCGGATCTTCTGCAGCTGAGGTTGACTGGTTATTCAGCTGCACAGCACTCGACATGAGTGGGCTTTTATCGTCACTGACAGGGCTGAGGGGATCATTAGCCGGGAGCGCGACTGACTCTGTGCTTTTATCCCCTTGAATTACAGGGGCATATTCTTCTTCGTTATCATCTTCCACAATTACAATATCAGGAAAATTACTACAGCTGTAAGATGAGACAAATGAATTAAAGCATTGCCTACGCTCATTGAATTGGTACTATTCCACAGGTTTAGTTACTTCTCGTTTTGGTCAAACCACTATAAGGAAATAAACTTCTGCTTTTTAATATAAACAAAGCAAGATGCTCTAAACATCTGTTTTCCACTGATGCGGTGCTGTAATGCTCAACACAGTTAATGTCGCTCAAGTCGCAGACACTGTTGTGCAAGACCACAGTAACAACTACTGTAAAGACAGAGGAACACTACAAACAACGATAAGCTCGTATATAAATGTAAAGTAGGTACAAAGCAGAGCAAAGCACGAGGCCATCAAAGCAGTTATCTATTCTGCATCTTTCCTGTTGAACAGAATCAACTCTGGGGCATCCCAACATAAAGAATCTCAGTTGACAGTGTTGTAGGTAATTAACCTCGTTATGCACACCAGGAGGGCAACCTAAAAACCAAAAGTCAGTCTCGAATAATTTGCTTTTCTCCATGCTGCAGCTCTATCTTCATGAAGCTTTTCTACCAGAGAGTGCATTCCCAGACATCAGCTGAACAAGAACTGTTTTACCAGTTCAAGTATAAGCTGGAAATGTCTTTTAAGTTTTAGTCCTTGAGGCACAATACGGGCCCCATCAACGCAACGGAACTCAGGAAGAGAGCTGTCTCTCAATCCCTGGACCAAGTTCCAACTGCCCGTAACTGAAAGATGAACTATTTCTGTCGTGCCAGGTACAGATGGGAAGGAACACAGTCACAAAATACTTGGACTGAAAAAAAAAAACCCAAACCCTGAAATTAACTGGCTTAATAAAGTTCAAAGACCACACCGACACCTGACAACCAGCACATGCAAATTATTCTCCAGGAAAACCTGTAAAAACAAGTGAAGTCCTTCCTGTCTGTATTCATAAACATCACTTGCTTTGTCTGTGGACAAGTAACATAGCGAACAAGAGCGCAGTAAGACGGATTGCTGCTCACTAGCAACAGGCTTTTTCTATCCTCAGCATATTAAAACTCCAACAGCCAATTACCTATTTGGAACAAATTTAGAGGTCAACAAATCAGAACCCAGTGTGAATTCACAGATGAAGCTTCTGTGTGTGCAGGAGTACTGGGTAATTGTGACCGCTTTATTAAAACAAACTATGCAGTGACTCAGATGTCTTGGACACGGACAACACTGAAAGCCAATTATCGACGGAGACTTCTCGAGACTCCTTACTTCAAAGAATCTGGAGTGGTGTCTTCATTTGCTTCTGGTATAACGGGAGGATTTCCTTCATCGCTCATCGGATTTTCTTCATCACCGACATCCTCAGTGACATCATAAATAATGATATCATCTGAAATCTGTTTCCTTTGTTTTAAGCCCTCATTTCTGTTGAGAGGTACCTGAGGGTTATTTTAAGAGAGTCAGGGAACAGAAGGACAATGACCTTCACCATTCTAACAGTTATTATTGGGTCTTACAACACCTCAAATCTGATGAGGTGCAAGAGCTCTCCTACACTTCAGAGACTACAAACTGTTTGTATAGATCTACATTTAACAGAAAAAAAAAACCCCTAAACCCAAATAAACGAACAAGATGGAGATTAGCAGCTACAGAAAAAATGTTTGGCAAACGCTACAGGCATAGAAATAAAACTATACTAGTACTGTCAGCAAAAGCAACAAAAAAGCTGCGACAACAGGACTACACAAGATCTAAAAATATTAAAACGGTGACTGCCATTTAAACAGTACTTTGTTACACAGCTGTTAATTCTAGTACCATGCTACAGCACTCACTCTAACGATGCCCCCCCCCAACCATTATTTGGAGAGCAGAAAACGACTTTCAGTGGCGTGACACATTCAAATGGCACAGGAGCTTGATGTGATTTTGCTGCCTCGCAGAGCGGCAGAGTGGATCCTCGTCACTCTACAGGGCTAGGGGTGCCCAACTCCCAGAGGCCATTCCTAACGGCCCCGTTACAGAAAGTGAACTCTTTTCAGTAGGATCACATAAGAGTCATAGAACCACAGGATGGTTTGGGTTGGCAGGGACCTTAAAGACCATCCAGTTCCAACCCCCCTGCCATGGGCAGGGACACCTTCCACTAGACCAGGTTGCTCAAAGCCACATCCAGCCTGGCCTTGAAGACATCCAGGGATGGGGCATCCACAGCTTCTCTGGGCAACCTGTTCCAGTGCCTCACCAAGCTGTATTTAACATCAAGCTGTATTTAACACACAGGTAACTGGCTTATACATGCTCATACTGAAAAGTGAATGGTCATTACCATGCTTGTCTTCTGAAGGACATACAACATGGCCTGTCCCTTCTAAAAGTTGACAGCTCTCAGTACACAGCTATGTTTTATTCCCCCTAAGACAAACTACTTGATCTGTCTGCCCCCCTCCACTGCCTCCTTCACCATAACCAAGAGTAAACATTAAAGAAAACTTACATGGTGGTTACTGTCAGCTGGTTCTTTCACAATTTTCTGAAATACATTCGACTTTGTAGGTCCGTTAGTGTTCAGAAGTAGAGGCCTAAATCAGAAACAGTAAAGGAAGAAAATCATATCAGTACACTAATTCTTTGGTTTTAGTCAACAAAACATGTCAGGACATTGACTGGACAGGAAGTTTTCACAACCGTATTTACCTCTTGCGTTTCAGGCTCACTAGTTGGTTATTCTGCACCAAGGTAACAATAAATTGTACAATCTACAAGGAAAAGAACACTGTTGTTAGTCACTCTACTCTGCAGTTGTTTCCTCTCAGAGTACCAAGGTATCTTACAGCACAAGACTTCAATAAAAAAATCTGTACATAAACAGCAGAACACTTCTGTATTAACTTCTCTGGAAGTGTTCAAGGCCAGGCTGGATGAGGCTTTGAGCAACCTGGTCTAGTGGAAGGTGTCCCTGCCCATGGCAGGGGGGTTGGAACTAGATGGTCTTTAAGGTCCCTTCCAACCCAAACCATTCTATGATTCTATGATTCTGTAAACTTTCACATAGAACTGTTCAGAAAAGTGAAAAACTGGTAGCACAGAAACCACTGCTGGTCATATCTAAAATAAACAGCTATTCAGTTGCCTGAGAAAGGCTTTTTATGCAGCAGGCAAGAAGAGTAGACTTGTACACTACATCATACAGTACACAGAAAAACATCCAGTACCTCAGACTATTAGAAGGATTTCAATAAGCAGCAGAAGACCTATAGGGGTGTTGACTGTATCTGTAAATAGCAGTTCTGGTGAAAGGCATTTTTGACAGACTCAGAAAAAAATGACACGTACACTTAACAACATTCAAAAGGAAAGGCAGCAATGAAACGATCGACTCTCTTATGTTTTAAATTTAAGAATTAAACATATGTATCTGTCTTGAACAAACCAGCAAAACAAAGATCAGTAAGAGTCGCTGCTACAAGGCTGCTTTCAGTGATGGTATGTCTGGTATGTAAAAAAACAAAAGATCTGACAACTCTTTGTGTTTACCACACTTCTGGTAGATCACACATCTGTTAAACTAAGCTAGGCTACCAATATTATCAGTGGGTTTCACTCAATCATCTGTTCTTCTGGTAACTTCAGAAATATACAGTCAGTGGGTCAGCAGTGAATTTCCAGTACAGAACTTCAATTCCTACAGTAAGGAAGAGTTTTTCCTGAGAACATCCAACACAGAATATTAGTCATCTGACTCCTGAAGTAATAAAAAACAGATGGACCATTTCAAGGGTACCCTAATGAATGATGAACGACGTTCCTGAACCTCTTTCTTTGAAAATGTTTACAAGAGCCTGACCTTATCTTCTGCTCACGTGGTGAAATACACTGAATCTCTGCTTCAGAGAGGTTTGTTCACTGTACACCACCCCGTTGTTTTTTCTATTAAAAAGACACTTCATGACAAAAACGGAAGAGTGAGGGGCAAAGCAAGGTAGAGCCCTCGTTCAGCAGCACTCGCTCACCCGCACACGACACTGGAATGAAGCCTTACCTTCCGGATAACCTGCTGTTGTTGCAAGTGTTTTGCCCTCAGTTCTGCCACTTCCCTCCAAAGGGATTCATTCTCCCTGTTCAAAGGGATGATTTAAAAGTCAAACTCAGACTACGTTTTGAAATATTCATGAAACTGCCATTTTACAAACCTTGGTTGTTCCGGTACTCACTGAAGGAGCTTCAGTGACGAAGGAAAGACAACGTACCACCCTCGTCTCTCGGGCAGTTTCGTTTTCAACACAGATGTATGTCAGAAAAGGAGGAAAATCCCTCCACTGGTGTTTGGGATTTTAGGAAACCTTAAGCTAGGTTTTCAGAAACAGCTGTCTGTATGCAGTGGGATGAAGCCGAACCCTCAAACTGCTCCTACGCCCAACATACAATTAAGAGCACAGTTCCTTCACAAATTTAACAACCGAGGTCAGGGATTCTGAACTTTCTCCATTTTCTCACCAGCTTTATTAACATGTGTGCTCACTGTAAACCATGATAACGTGTTTTGTAGGACTAGGGCTTCTGCTTTCACTCCAGTTTCTACTTCAACCATTCTAAACTCATGGGACAACAGTATGGATGTCAAAGACCAACTATTCTATCTTCTCATCTCTACAAACTGTCCTTAGCAACCAGATGCCATTTCAGCCAAAGTCAGCCCTGCTCTGGGCAGGGATTAGGACCTGGCAGCCTTTTGCAGTTCCTTCCAATCCAAATCCATCTGTGGTTTAAAGAAGGTGAATATGAACATTTTTACTCTAGACTGGCCAGATTCTAATGAAGAATCTTCCTAGAAAAAAATATTCTACCACTCGAGTAATCAGAACTAGAACTGAAGACTAGAAATGACAGCATTTACTTCTTAATACTCGAACTCATCGGTGACCCCTGCCACAGCGGTACGCGATCCTTTACATTCTCAACGCAAGTTAAGGAATCCTGAGGTCAGAGTTACGGGTGAGGTGCTGCGACTGACAGTGCACGAGCTCATGCTTCTCCTGTCTGTAGCTACTTATTTTCAAGGCTTAAGTAATTTGTGACACACATCTTGTAATTACTAAACAGGCAATAATGTAATTCTAAAAATACTCTATTTACATTTGGATTTTTGATTCTGTACCTCCCATTGAGGTAACTAATGAATTTCCTAATTAGATTTCGGAACAGATTTTCATAGGCATTAACTCTTCTGCAATTTTTAGCAGTGAGGGAATGAAGACAACAGGAAAATAAAAAGCAATGAGCAAAGACCTTAATTGCAGTAGCATTATAAGCAATTTATACAAACCAGACTACCTCAGACTAAACACAGTAACTACTACAAACCTGAAGACTTAAACCAGCCTACTTTATGCTAAGAGCCGAGTTGAATATTCAGCCTCAATAGCACTACGGAACTATTATTAAAGGTGTTATTTAACTGCCCATTACTAGACAGTTCTTCCAACACCAATCTCCTATTACTTTCATTGAAATTTATTTTCCTAGAGCAATATTTAAAGTTAGGCAATAAGAAATCAAAAGACAACTAAAATTGGGTCTTTGTCTGATCCCCATTATCAGGATTACTCAATTTTAGGGATCAGTCGCTGATGGAGCGACTTACCTCTTCAAAGCAGACAACCGAGATTCAATAGTCTCTTGTTTAATTTGCACCTTCTGAGCACTACTTATTATTCTGGAGATATCTTCCTGACTTATCTTGTTTTCTTCAGGTCTCGAAGAAGAAACCTTTGAAAGATTAGAATCCAGAAACAACACTTTACTCACTGTTATAACTATAATTCCCTTTGGTGATCAAGTATATTTTCTTCTAGTGTTGATTAACGATGCATTTAAGTTAAAAATAAACCAAGCATCAAACAAAGAATACAGAAACACGCAGCAATGTCCTCTTACAGCTGTCACCACATTAGCTTTAGTTGTTACAAGCATTTATGTACGTTTGGATTCTTCAGGCATTCTCCTAAGAGCCCTAACTCAGTGTTAATAGTTATATCCTTCCCAGCAGAGTTTCACTTGCTGTGTTTCTATTTGATATCTGTATTGGCCTGCTTCACAGTAACAGCAGAGCACATTTCAGAATCCCATTTAGCAGTGTAACAAACGCATTTATAGGTTTGCTCCCTGTTCTCTGGTGGAAAGCGTGACGCTTACAGTAGCTTTATTCTGAAACAAGCCTCGCAAACAAGCAGATCGTTAAATTACTGATGGTAAAGTCAATGCAAGCTCTGCGCTTCTAATACCCACTCTCAAAATGTCGTATTTGCATAACTCGCTCATTTTTGCCACCTGTGTAACTTACTGTAATGACAGCGAAGCAGGTTATATAAAGGAGCCTAGTCAAATCCCCCCAATACCTTTAAACAAGTCAAGATATACATGAAAGCAGTGCAGTTTGTTTCCCCAAACGCCAAACTTACTTGCATTCACAATCCTGCAGTTAAACTTCACGCAAACTTTGCTATTCATTCATACTTACTAGTACAGGTTTTCCACATAGTGAGTTTTCACTAACCTTCCTTTTAATGTGCTCCAGCAAGTCCTCCCGGCCCTGCTTAAAATACGGGTGCTGAAATTCTACCGGACCGTCTCGCTCCAGTTTGACAATCCCAGTATCGACATGGAGAACTTTACGGAAGCCATCTTTAAAAAAACAACAACAAACAAAAAACCCTCTCAAAATCCACATTAAGATATTCAAACTATGCTGTTCCAACTCTCCTGTTACCAGTTTTGAGGATAAGACAGTATCCTATAGTCGCAGAGAACACGAGGCCACTGCTCAAAGGAAACTGCCCTATACCAAAACACGTACAGGATCTAGAATGATGCCAGAAAGCCAAAACCCAAGAACTTACATATGTTTAACTGTCTGACAAAGCTCGCCATGTTGTTGTGCTTGAAGTACTTGGGAAGAATCTCTTTTGCAAATCTCTGTTCATCCAACACCAAGAAACTCTGGCCATTCTAAAATGAGAGAGACACGTTAAGCTACTTAAAGACCTCTGCAGAAAACACGCTGGGTGTTTAGAATTAATCACCAGATAGGAATGTTTCCTTTGTGCAGGCAATACGTAACTGATCTGCTTGCCTACCACTTTCCACAACAAAAAGTGTACAAACCCTGCAGTTGCAAAGCAACAGAGTATTATCAATTTACTTTGTTATCCGTATCTGAAGGGGAGCATCTCTGTTGTTACGCATTGCTTCCTCAAGGTATGAATTAATTGTTTACCAACAGTTACCACAGTTTCACTACAGGACAACACTATCAATTTCGTATGTAGCTTCAAAGTATTGGGAAGGAAACCAACAAAGAGACTGTGCAAGGAAAAGACCCAACAACCAGCTGCGAGCCCCTTCTGCTTTCCAGTGTAAAAGCATGATTAGTTTGGTAGGACTTGTAGATCAGATGGAGCTGTCAAAGAGCTGCTGAGGGTGTCCACTGGGTCTTGGAGTTACCAAAAAGGTAACTGCCCAAGGCAATATCCCCTTCCTCCTGGAATGCCAGCTCTGAGGGAGAACGGATCTTTTATTTCATCCACAGGCTTTGACTAAAATAGAAGGCTCAGGTCTTAGTTCTGCAGTGACTGTGCTCCATTAAGTAAAGGACAAGTAATCTGCAGAATCCAAATTAGCTACTTCAAAATGGTTTAGGTTTTGTCTGTACATCCTGTGCTGGTGTTAGTTGGAATAGAGTTCATTTTCTTCACAGTAGGTAGCTAGGATGAGGCCACTTTGGATTTGTGCTGGGAAGCGTACTGGTACCACTGGTTTTTTTAGCTGTTGCTAAGGAATGTTTCTATCAACTCAGGGACTTCTTCAGTTTCTGATACTGCACCTGTGTTCCCAGCTTCTTCCCTACAAGAAGCTGGGAGGGGACACAGACAGGACAGCTGACCCAAACTGGCCAAAGGGGTATTTCATCCCATAAAACATCATTGCATAAGCTGGGTGTAGGCTTTCACATTCACTCTTGTGCTCTCTCACAGGCTTGGTTGGGCTCTCTGGCTCTCACTACCTGGGACCTGGCTGGGTGTCGCACGGTGGGTGCTGAGCAGCCGTATAATTTATTTTCCATTATCTTCATTGCATATTATTATTAGTAATATTAGTATTGGTAATATTACTGGGGTTTTTAGTATTACTGGTATCACCATTTTATTGATTTATACTCAATAATTAAATTGTATTTATCTCAACACACAAGTTTCTTTGTCTTTTCCTTCGATTCTCCTCCTCCACTGGAGGGGGGAGGGGAGGTGAGCAAGTGGCTGTGTGGTACTTAGCTGCTGCCTGGGATTAACCCACAACAACCCTCATACTCTCACCCTGTGTTTAATGAGAAGTTTATAATCTTCAACAAATGTCCACACTGACACTGCATCTCCTTAGAAGCCCTTTAGTTCAAGGACTCACATTTGTTTCTTACTCTCAAATGCCAGAAGCTCTATGATTCCTAGAAGCTTGAGGAACCAACCATAAGACCATTTGAAGATCCTTGCCCAAGAGGTTGTTTCTGACAAATCAGCAAGGATTGTCAGAAACAGGATTTATAAAAGGCTCAGCACTGGATGAGTTAGGAGCTGAGAGGATGGAAGGAAGATGAGAAATTCCCAGTAATGCCTGCCTACCTACCTCCTGCTGAGGATCACACAGATTCAGAGTGGAAGGGATTGGAAGGGACCTCTAGAGATCATCTACTCCAATTCCCCTGCCAGAGCAGGATCACCTAGAGCAGGTGAAGAAGTTTTTCCTCATGTTCAGGCTGAACCTTCTGTTTTCCAGTTTATGGCCATTGCCCCCAGTCCTGTCACTGGACACCACTGAGAAGAGCCTGGCCCCGTCTTCCTGACACCCACCTTTTAGGTATTGATAAGCATTGATAAGATCCCCCCTCAGCCTCCTCTTCTCCAAGCTGAACAGACCCAGCTCTCTCAGCCTTTCCTCATATGGAAGGTGCTCCAGACCTTTAATTATCTTAGTGTACCTGTGCTGGACGCTCTCCAGTAGTTCCTTGTGCTTCTTGAACTGAGGAGCCCAGAATTGGACACAGCACTCCAGGTGAGGCCTCACCAGCCCAGAGTAGAGGGGGAGGATAACTTCCCTTGACCTGCTGGCCATGCTCTTCTTAATGCACCCCAGGATGCCACTGGCTTTCTTGGCCATGATTTAATTATCTTAGTGTACCTGTGCTGGACGCTCTCCAGTAGTTCCTTGTGCTTCTTGAACTGAGGAGCCCAGAATTGGACACAGCACTCCAGGTGAGGCCTCACCAGCCCAGAGTAGAGGGGGAGGATAACTTCCCTTGACCTGCTGGCCATGCTCTTCTTAATGCACCCCAGGATGCCACTGGCTTTCTTGGCCATGAGGGCACACTTGGCTCATGGTCATCCTGTTCTCCCCTAGGACTCCAAAGTCCTTTCCCCCAGAGCTGCCACCAAGAGAACAGCCCCCAACCTGTACTGATCCATGAGGTTGTTCTTCCCCAGATGCAGTACTTTACACTTGTCCTTATTGAATTTCATTAGTTTTCTCCCCACCCAGCTCTCCAGCCTGTTCAGGTGACGCTGGATGGCAGCACAGCCTTCTGGCGTGGCAGGCACTCCTCCCAGTTTGGTAC
>NW_010248006.1:31718-36809 GCF_000690775.1 Eurypyga helias
CCTCCAGGTCATTGATGAATATATTGAATAGGGCTGGACTGACCCCTGGGGGACACCACTAGCCACAGGCCTCCAACTAGACTATGCCCCAATGATCACAACTCTCTGAGCTATTTCCTCCAGCCAGTTCCCAATCCACCTCACCGTCCAATGGTCCAGTCCATACTTCCTAAGTATGTGTCCATACTTCCTATGCTTGTCTATGAGGATGCCATGGGAGACTGTGTCCAAAGCTTTGCTGAAGTCAAGGTAGACCAGTCAGTGGAAGGGGAAGCCAAACGCTGGGCAGGAACAGATCATTTTAGCCAATGCATTAATGAAACTCACCAGCTGAAGGTACCCAAACAAACAGCACTACAATGACCTGTTACACCAACAGGCATTCTTGCAATGCCTCACTTCACTGTCACTTTGACACTGTTCAGGCCTAGCACAGAAAAATCTGGGAAATGCATTCACTAGTTCTTGTTGCCCTGACAGTTGTTTATACCAAAGCTGTACAAATGTTAAGGCCTGACTTGAACTCACCGAAGCATTACCACACAGCCATACACAGTTTTCAAGTCCTAGTATTACTGACTGCAGCATACAGCAATCTTCCAAGTACTTCATCTGGTACCCCCTGTACGTGTTTCCATGGGCAACACCTACCCATGGCTTCACCGAGATACAGAATAGAGTATTTCACTTGGAAGGGGCCTACAACGATCATCTAGTCCAACTGCCTGACCACCTCAGGGCTGCCACTGAAGCACATTGTTAAGGGCATTGTCCAAATGCCTCTTCAACACTGACAGGCTCGGGGCATCGACTACCTCTCTAGGAAACCTGTTCCAGTGTTTGACCACCCGCTCAGTAAAGAAATGATTCCTCATGTCCAGTCTGAACCTCCCTTGGTGCAGCCTTAAACCACTTGCATGTGTCCCATCACTGGATACCTGGGAGAAGAGCTCAGCACCTCCCTTTCCTCTTCCTCAGGAAGCAATGAGGCTGCCCCTCAGCCTCCTTTCTGTCAAACTAGACAAACCCAGAGTCCTTAGCCGCTCCTCACAGGACATGCCTTCCAGCCCTGTTGCCAACTTTGTTGCCTTCCACTGAACACATTCAAGGACTTTGCATCCTTCTTAAATTGTGGGGCCCAGAACTGCACAGAGCACTCAAGGTGAGGCCGCAGCAGTGCTGAATACAGTGGGATAATCCCTTCTTTTGACTGATTGGTTCTGCTGAGCTTTTAGAATCACAGAACCATTTAGGTCGGAAAACACCTTTAAGATCATCAAGTCCAACCCTAACCCAGCACTGCTGAGTCCACCACTAAACCAGGTCCCTGAGCACCACATCCTCAGGTCTCTTAAACACCTCCAGGGATGGTGACTCAACCACCTCCCCGGGGCAGCCTCTGCCAATGTCTGACAGCCCTTTTGGTGAAGAAATTTTTCCTAATATCCAATCTAAACCTCCCCTGGGGCAACTTGAGGCCGTTTCCTCTTGTCCTATCACTTGTCACTTGGGAGAAGAGACCACCACCCTCCTCTCTGGTAACTGTAGAGAGCAGTAAGGTCTCCCCTCAGACTCCTCTTCTCCAGGCTGAACAACCCCAGCTCCTTCAGCCACCCCTCAAAGGACTTGTGCTCCAGGCCCTTCCCCAGCTCCGTTGCCCTTCTCTGGACATGTTTCAACACCTCCATGTCCTTCTTGTAGTGAGGGGCCCAAAACTGAACATGGCATTCAAGGTGCGGCCTCACCAGTGCTGCGTACTTGGGGACAATCACTTCCCTAGTCCTTCTGACCACACTGTCCCTGATGCAGGCCAGGATGGCATTGGCCTTCTTGGCCACCTGCACACACTGCTGACACATTCAGCTGCTGTTGACCAACACCCCCAGGCCCTTTTCCGCCAGGCAGCTTCCCAGCCACTCGTCCCCAAGCCTGTAGCACTGCAGGGGGTTGTTGTAACCCAAGTGCAGTGGCCTTGTTGAACCTCATACAGCTGGCCTCAGCCCATCAATCCAGCCTGTCCAGGTCCCTCTGCAGAGACTTCCTACTCTCAAGTAGATCAACACTGCTGCTCAGCTTAGTGTCATCTGCAAACTTACTGAGGGTGTGCTCGATCCCCTTGTTCAGATTGTTGATGAAGAAATTAAAGAGAACTGGCTCCAGTAGTGAGCCCTGGGGAACACCACTCGTGACCAGCTGCCAACTGGATTTAACTCCATTCACAACTCTTTGGGCCCAGACTTCCTACTCTCAAGTAGATCAACACTGCTGCTCAGCTTAGTGTCATCTGCAAACTTACTGAGGGTGTGCTCGATCCCCTTGTTCAGATTGTTGATGAAGAAATTAAAGAGAACTGGCTCCAGTAGTGAGCCCTGGGGAACACCACTCGTGACCAGCTGCCAACTGGATTTAACTCCATTCACAACTCTTTGGGCCCAGTCATCCAGACTGTTTTTACCCATAGAATTGTATGCCTGTCCAAGCCAGGAGCAGCCAGTTTCTCCAGGAGAATGCTGTGGGAAATGGTGTCAAAGGCTTTACTAAAGGCCAGGTAGACAACATCCACACCCTGTCCCTCATCCACTAAATGGGTCACCTTGTCACAGAAGGAGATCAAATTAGTGTTTGATACGCCTCAGGATGCGGTTTTCCCTCTTGGCTGCCAGGGCACACTGCTGACTCATGCTGAGCCTGCTGTCAACCAGCACCCCTGATCCCTTTCTCCAGGGCTGCTCTCCTGGCACTCGTCTCCCAATTTATACTTGTACTCAACATTATTATGTTCTAGGTAAAGAATCCAGAATGTCAACTTGTTAAATTTCATCCCATTAATCACAGCCAAATGCTTCAACTGATCTAGATATGTATGCAGGGAGACAGAAATTGTCAGTTTGGTTTCAGATTATATTTATCCTTACAGCATAAGGATATGGATTTGTATAGGATGAAAGTGAAATATTACAGTAGCTGTATCTTCGTCCCATTACAATTTCTGTTCCCTTTAATACTGACATAGCCCATTTTAAAAAAAGATGTCATCACTTGTGTACAGAGTGATCCCAATACCTTCCCCCACAGAAGAACTGCTGAATGCTGATAACACCAACTGTGATTAGTGGATCTTCCTTCCACAAACAGCCCCACAGTAGCTCAAAAAATTAATATTTTTAATTAATAATAAAGGATAGCTATTAATAGCCTTGGTGTGCTTACTTGATGTACTGGGTTTGGGTGGCAGGGTTTTGGTAGTGAGGAAGAGGATACAGGGGTGGCTCCTGTGAGAAGCTGCTAAAAGCTTCCTTAGCTCCAAGTCAGACCCATATCTGGCCATGGCCAGCCAGCCAGTGCCTCTGGGATTAACATACTTAAGAGAGGAAAAACAAAAAGAACCTGCAGTGGAGAGAGGGCTGAGATGTGAGAGAGACAACCAGGTTAGCTCCAAGTCAGACCCATATCTGGCCATGGCCAGCCAGCCAGTGCCTCTGGGATTAACATACTTAAGAGAGGAAAAACAAAAAGAACCTGCAGTGGAGAGAGGGCTGAGATGTGAGAGAGACAACCAGGCAGTGCAGAAAGGAAAGTGAGGAGATGGGCCAGAGCAGATTCCCCTGCAGCCTGTGGTGAGAGGGCAAGCTGTGCCCCTGCAGCCATGGAGAGTCATGGGGGAGCAGAGACCCCCCCTGACGCCTGGGGTGGATCCCACGTTGGAGCAGGCTGCTCCTGAAGGGCTGCACCCTTAAGGAAGGGCCCCAGGCTGGAGCAGTCTGTGAAAAACTGCAGCCTGCAGGAACGATTTATGTCAGAGAAGTTCACGGAGGACTGAATCCCATGGGAGGGAGCCCATGCCGGAGCAGGTGAACAGTGTGATGAGTTCCACCCCTGAGCAACAGAGACGATGTGTGATGAACTGACCATAATTCCCATTCCCTGTATCACTGTGCCACTGACGGGGAGGATGTGAAGAAATTGGGAGTAAAGCTGAGCCTGGGAAGAAGGGAGGGGTGGCAGGAAAGTGGTTTTAAGATCTGGTTTTGTCTCTCATTACCCTACCCTGATTTGACTGGTAACAAATTAAATCAATTTTTTTACCAAGTCCAGTCAAATTTTGCCCATGACCATAACTGGTGAGTGATCGCTCCCTGTCCTGGTCTCCACTCACAAGCCTTTCCTTGTATTTTCTCCTCCCCATCCCACCATGGGGAAGAGTGAGCAAGCAGCTGCATGGGGCTTTAGCTGCCAGCTGGGATGAAACTACAACACTTGATATAATCATAAGCAATGAATTTGGGAAGTCTCCACTGAAAGTGTAAGGTGGTAAAAACGGCACTTAAGCTGGACATCTTCACATAGCCCTTCACATCTCTTCCAGAAAAAAAAAATGAGAGGAGAAAATAGTTAGAAGGAAACCTGCTGTGATCTACTGAGTCTACCTGCTTCCTTTTTCAGTTCTGGCTGAAGTTACTGGTAGGAAAATGTTTAAGATGACATGTTATCATTGCTTGAGCGTTTAAAATAAACTCACAGCTGAGAGTTGCCACCTCAACACCACCTGAAGATGTCTATTCAGTTTGAGAACAGAATTTTAAAAATGTAAATAATTTTAAAATCATCTAGGATATAAAGAAAAAAAAGGAGCTGTTATTAAAAAAAAACCTGCTTAGCATTTTATCACAAAGGCTAACGATGCTTGCTGCAGGAAACCTGCCAGCCCTTCACTACATTCTAAGGTGCTTACTTCCTGCCTCCCAATATTTTAAGATACTTATAAACTTGGCACTCTGATAACGCTCTATTATTTCCTACAACAGCCTGCATCTGAATTCAAGATGAAAGGACATCCAACTCTGGTATTCCATATATATTTTTTTTAAACAATCCCAGCAGACGTGTAACCTGCAGCTCCTAGGGCAGGGCTACTGAAGTAAACAAAGGTAGAGCAAGACTTGTGCGTCCCCTGTCTCGCCCCCCTCGCCACTGATGGGTACCCGATCTGACCTGCTCCAGCGAGATGCCCGTGACACATCCCCTCCACGCCGCCCCCCAGGCCAACGCGGGGGGTGCCCGCGCCGGCAGGTAGACGCGAACCCGCAAACC
>NW_010248007.1:0-33389 GCF_000690775.1 Eurypyga helias
AGCGGCACCCCAGCCACCCCCCGGGGGGGGCTGGCAGCTGCCTTCTCTGCCCGCGGCTTTCGGGCCCCTCTGCATCCCGAGAGCGCAGGGTTTGGCGGTGGTGCGCTGGGAGGGTTTATCATCCGTCTGCGCGCTCAGGATCGGCAGGAACATGGCATCGGATTCAGCCGGGAGCGGGGAGGGCGGGCAGAGCGCCGAGCGTTTGCTTAAATATGCGGGTGCTTATTGTTTCAGCCGGAGGAGACCTTCTTTCTGTGGTATTCAGGTTGTGATTTATGCGGCAGTTCAAGAGCAGTACTGTGTTTTGCGATAGCGCTAAATGCGTAACCTCAGAGACGCGAGGAAAAGGAGATGGGCACTTGCATCCTTATCTTCTAACAGCGCAGCGTGATACTGCCTGCTTGCTTTACTGACCTTGAGCCCCAGGTCTTGGAATGGTGGTTAGGGCGAAAATCACACTGTCTGCGAAGATTGTGCCGATATCTGGTGAGGGAGGGGTGGTTTTTTTTGAATCCCGGGAGCCCTTTCGCGCTCTCCACCCACTCCTGTGCCAGCGAAAGGTGCCAGGAATATGCAATGGATACTTTTCATGTTCATCTCTCTGGCATGCTGCATCTGATGCCAGATGCCTGCTCTGTGGAGGGATTATCGGGGTGTTTTACACAGGGACATTGATCAGCTGCTTTTATTTCAGGCACGCTCATCTTGGTTTTCAGTGATTTGCTGTGAGATGACATTGACTGAATAAGGACTGGTGCATCTTCGAGAGAGGGAGGGGTGAACAGATCTGCCCACTGCTGCTGTTGTTCCCTGGGAGTTATCTTTAGCAGCTAGATTTAATCTAGGAGGTTTGGGATTGGACACAGTGCTGCCCTAAGCCTTGCACCAATCGCTGACACGGTTACAAAATGCTGCTGGGTCAGAACGGCAGCCCAAACCTGTCGGGCATAATTTTGTATGTGCTGCTTCCACTGCTTTAAGCTGATTTACTGAGACTAGAAGTGTGCTTTGAACTTGCCTGACTGCTTAAAAAACCCAGGTGAACAGGAGATCTGGTATGGAACTGGCTGCAGCAACAAGGTCCTGGCTTTGCTCCCTACGAGAGCGAGCATGGCCGCATCTCTCTTTTTTCCCCTCACTGTGGTTCCAGGAGGGGACAGGACAGGGAATGTCTCCTGGAATCTGGTCTACCCTGAACTCATCATAGATGCTAAATTCATTCTGTGTTAGCCACCAGATGGCAACCATATTTTTAGTGAGTATTAAGGTAGGTGGTAAAGGCTGAGCCTCCTGGCCTGCTGATGAAGTTACTGTATTTATTGGTGCAGCTTGGAGCCAAGTGTGGCCTGCCAGGCTTCTTATCTAGACACACAGAGGTTTTTTTCCTGGGGAGAGAGTTTTTCACAAATTTCTTTCAACTGGAGATCCAGTTCACTTCCTTATTCCCTGGTGGTGATTGGGGATGTGAGAACAACAACAATAATAACAGAGAGTTTAGCTGTGTGTTGCAGTAATTTGCATGATCTGAAGTCAGTTGTTTGTCAGTTCAGGCAGGAAAAAGCACAGCTCCTTTACCTCTAAGGAGAAAAGGAAAACAAAACCCCAAATGCTTGCTTAATAAGTTAACACAAATTCTAGGCCCTTCCGCTTGTTGTTATCCTATTGTAAATGGAACAACTTTGCTCGTTGGGCTCTCAAAAAATAAAACATGGCATTGCTTGCTTCATCATCTGAGTGCCCCCTGGGTGCTGCTACAGCTTCATCTCTGACAATTTCTCTTTCGTGGGGTGTTAGGTATTCTACTTTTGTCTCTAAGGGCTAGGCTTTCACTGAGGCAAGCATAGGAATGTGAACTTCCAGCTCGTGAGGGAACGTACAGCTGAACACAACGTGAAGAGGAAGGCACCAGTGGTTGTAGCACTACATTGGTGTTACTTTTGTGGGTGGGTGGTTTGTTTGTTTTTTTTAAACCATGATACTGTATTTCGCAGGAAGGGTAAGCCACGTGTCTGGAGATAAGGGCCAGGTGTTTAAAAATAAGGAAAGAAAAAAGCTAAGCAGAAGTGTGCAGAGGTAGATCTGGGTACAAAACAGACCAAGCACTTAAGTGTACAAAATGTAATGTAATACAAAATGTATTATATTTTGGTGAAGGGGTGCTGAGTGTAGTTGAAGTTTCCTTTTTGAAGCTAGTGTGATTTGAGGCTTAAACAAACTGACAGTGTTCCTTTTACGTATCCTCTTTCGATTTGAATCTAGGATAAAAATTCTTCCCTTCAGAGTGGTAGCTCCCTCCTAATTTGAGCCCTGAGGCTTTCACTTCAGCAATTTCCTTCATGGTGAATTTAAGCCTTGTGTTAAGCAAAGAATGATGTCTTTTTGTTCATTGCAAAATTTGCACTGAAACACTGTACACATCCTTTTTTTCCCTTCCGAGATGGCTATTATATAAAGTATGTAAGATATTCTTTCAGAAGCACTGTTTGTTTTGAGCCTTTCAGTAAAACTATTGGCTATGTTTGGAAGACACTTTCTCAGTTCTGCAGGAAACACAGAATCGCAGAATGGTTTGGGTTTGAAGGGACCTTGCCCTGACCCATGTTCAGGACCTTGCACTTGGCCTTGTTGAACTCCATGAGGCTGGCAGTGGCCCACCTCTCCAGCCTGTCCAGGTCCCTCTGGGTGGCATCCCTTCCCTCCAGCATGTCGACCGCACCACACAGCTTGGTGTTGTCAGCAAACTTGCTGAAGGTGCACTCGATCCCACCGTCCATGTTGCTGACTTTGAACGGTGACGGTCCCATTACTGACCCCCATGGAACGTCACTGGTCTCCACCTGGACATTAAGCCACTCACAGCAACTCTTCCAGCCAACTCCTTATCCACCACGTGACTGGTCCACCTGTCAAATCCATGTCTGTCCAATTTAGAGACAAGGTTATGCAGAACAGTGTCAAATGCTTTGCACAAGTCCAGGTAAAATGAGTCAGAATGGTTGACTATGCTGTTTGCAAATAAGCTGTGCACCCTTTTAACCTCTCTCCCTATTCAAAGGTAACTTCAAGTACAGTACTTGGCAATAATTTGCCCATTGTCCAGTGAAATGTATCAAATAAATTGATACCTCTGTCCAAAAGAACCTACCTAGCAGAAGGGACCCGTGCAACTGTTGCTAACTCATCTATCATCCTTTGCCTCTAACAGTTAGGAGATTTAGGCTGGAAGTCACACTTTGTTCATCCTGTAGTTAGCTGAAGGATTTTCAGACTGAGATATTGAGATCCAAACCTTTCATAACTCTAAACTTGTTAAAATGGAGTAAAATTGTAGTGCCTCCAATGTCATGCTGTCTTGGAGAGAGCCTAGTGTTTGCAAGCTCTTTTAAATTTTCCCAGTAAGGATCTGAAGGTTTTTTCCTTTGTCTGTAATCCATCATCTGGGTTAAAATTTGTTTCTGCTGTGTGATCAATTTTTATTTTATACTTTGGAAATTTAAAAAAATCACCCCAGTTTCGGTAGTTCTCATTTTGCTCAGTGTGTCCTGTTTCTGGATGGGTGGCTCTGCACATGCACAAACATTTCATGTAATCCTGCTGCAAGGGTAACTCCTCCTCCTCTGCCAGGTTCCAGGAGAAGGTTGAGTTTGGGGAGCAAATGGATTGGGATTTTGTTGCTTGGCTGACAGTGAGGGACTTTGTTGCAGGATCAAGCTCTTACCTCCAGCAGGCGAGAGAGAGATTTGGAGAGGAAGGAGGCACCTGTGCAGGCACCGACTGATGGTTTAAATCACTTACAGATTAATAGGCACATCTGAGGAGGTAAATTGTAAAGATGATATTGGAAAGAGAAGTTTTTCTTGGAACTTTTTTGAGTATAGAGGAGTAGAAAGGGATGAACTTATTTTTCTCTTTCCAGGCTTAGACTGAAGGTGTGAAGTTGCTATCCTAAACGAGTGGTGGTCTCTTGCTCTCTTTTCATTACAAAGCTAGGCAAAATGAGGGGATTGTGTTCTGTGACATGATTAGGCTGTCTTTATTTCTTTTCTTGTGTTTACTGTGATGTACCAACAAACCAAGGCATCCCCTTTTCTCCATCTCTGTTCCTAACCAAAGGGAAAGGCTTTGGTTCCAGGACCTGGCAAAGTTTCACTTGCACATCCAAACTGCTTTGTGCTAGAGCGTATTGTTTAGGTCGTAGCCTTTGCCACTGACTTGCCGTGTTGCCGTGAGCTATCATTTCTGCCTTCTGTTCTTGGCTTACTTCATTTATCCCACTGATATCTACCCATGTCCATCTCTGCAAAGCCCCTCTGGCTGCACAGTCCAAGGAGGCTGGGCTGGATTTCTGGTCTCGCAGGGCTAGTATGACCATAGCTACTGGTAGCCAGGCTTGCTGATGCTTACTCCTTGCCCACCACAGTGGAAAAAAAGAAATATTTATAAGCCAGTAAACCAAAGGTTTCACTAACGAATTTGCAGCTCTGCAAGAAGAAATAACCAAGGACTCCGGCCCTGAAAAGGAAGGCAGAGGACTGCTTTTGGCAGGCCACTGTGGCCTGATGCCCCAGTGCTTTTTCCAATTAGTTTGTCTCATGTAGAAGCACAGTCTGAGTCCAGAAAAAGTTCTTTTCCTTAGGCTTTGTTTCTTTCCCCTTGTAATTCCTTGCTGGGCATGAGGAGGTTGTGATTTGCAGAGAATAGGATTTGCAGAAGGCATAGCTTGCCTTTTGGGTTTGCCCTGATAAGACACTTTTCCCCCTGATAAGGCGTGTTTCAGTAGGTGGAGCATGACAGGTGAGGACACCTAGAATGAAACCTCAGCCCTGCTGAAGCAGGTGGGAGTCTGTACCAATGAATAGCACCCAAGAACTTTAAACCACGTTTAAATGCAGCTGTCTAGGATTCAGCTGCCAGAAGCTGCCTGATCTGTAGAACCTCTGGGATGGGGATGGAGGCTTTGTGTAAAAAATGGTACGTTCAGAAAGCTTTCTTATTGAGAAAGAGGTATCACATCTATGTACTTGGGAGGAGGGAAATTCCTTGTTGGTTTTTCTTCAGGATTCTTCTGTCTCTTCACAGCTTCTATGTTTTTTTGCTTGGCTTTGCCACCAAACCATCATACCCTGTGCAATCTGCCTTGTGCTGGTGAAATACAAAAAGCCTGAAGAGGTACAGGAGTTGTTCTCTTGCTGATCTGACATGAAACTTTCTTACTTATCTTCCTGAAGAACTCCCCAGAACACAAAGAGAGGGATTCTCGCTTTGTACCTGTTAGCTTGTTTTCTCAAGAATGTGGGACTTAGGTGATGGGTAGAGTCTCAAAGGTACTTTGTGCCTAAAGGTTGCTGGAAAACAGGCACTGGAGATATGAATTAATGCCCCTAATGTACAGATGATTCCAGTATGAGCTCAGACTGTATTACTGGGTTTCAGATAATCTGCATGGGGCAGGGAGGAGGTGAAATAGGAAACCAGGCTCCACATGTTTCTTTGCCCATGGAATAGTTTGATTGGCAGGGCCCTGGTGAAGGTGCCCCTCTGTCTGGCTGTTGGCAACAGATAATTTTTTTTTTTTTAAGAAGCAGAATGTCACAGATGGATGAATTTTCTGATTGGAAGAGGCCAAGTTCCTGGTCACTTTCTCTTCCCTGTAAGTTCTAGTCTTACAGCCAGTCCTCTTCAGTGCAGTTCTTGTGAGATCAGGTCCATAAAGTGGGATCTGGAAGATCTCTCTTCAGTGAAGGCTTTTGGTCGGGCTCTAGACAGGATAGAGTGAGTGTTACAAAACTCATCTGCCAGGGGGTTGCCATCAAACCTGTCTCCCCCTCATCATGCATTAACTGAATCCTAAGCAAGGGTTTGTGTTTCCAGACACAAATGCTCTTTGCCACATTGAAAATGCTGTTGGTGCACAACTGGCAAATGACATGGCTAGCCAGGCCGTTCAGGAAAGCCGTATACAGCCTGAGGTGCTCGGCACCTGGCCAGACTGCAGTCTCTGGGAGTAACGCAAGTTCTCCTTTGTTCTTGACTCTTTGGCCAGAGAGACAAGACTGTGTTGCTTGGGACCAAATGTGTGATAAAGCTCTGGTTTTAGAAATTGTGGAGTGACAAAAGCGTAGTTTAGTTTGACAAGTAGAAGAGTGGCTATTTTTCCCCCCCCCGCGGTTGTGGTGGTGACCAGACACCTGAGCTGCTTGCTGTGCGAGTTCTGCGACTCTGCAAGGGTCATCTTACAGTCCTGGCTGTTTACCTGTCTGTGCAGGGATCAGACTCTCTTCCCAGAAGTGCTGTACTGGCAGCTTGACATTATCATGAAGATAGGCTGAATTTGCCCAAGCAGAGGAGACTTGTAGCCCTGTTTTCTTCAACTGGCTGCAGATCGATGTGCGGGGCTCCCTGCATGGGCTGGCAAAGCCAGGGCACCCAAACCAGCTGCTTCTGCTGGGGGTTAAGACTGTGTTAATGTTGACCAGAAGGCTCTGCATTCTCCATCCCAAAGCAATGAGATGGGAACAAATATTAAAATACAAGTAAAGTTTCATGTGAGTGCTGCTGGCAGGAGGAACAGAGCATCAGGGTCCATTTTGACGTCAGCCTGTGTTTTAGCCTTCTCTTGAGGGGACTGTGTATTTGCTTTTCTCCAACACCTGCAGTGTGGAGTGCATGAGTAAACCTGTACCATTCTGACATTCATGCGGCTGTGCAAAAAGGGGACATGTCTCACAGGAAGGTGTTGGAAAAGAGAGTCATTTACACTGTCTTGCTAGTTAAAACCAATTTCAAATGCGGTATTAGTTGACTGATACTGTCAGAACAAGAGTGAGGAACCCCTGCAGGACTGTTGGCAGCAGTGCGAGGGCTGAATGAATCTTGGCAGGTGTTTTTTCAGCAGGTGCGTGCAAGTGACCCATGGAACTCACACAGTTCAGGTTTCCCTTGGAACGTCTTCTGGCTTTGCTAGCCCCTGAAGCTGGTTGATCTTCACAAAGCTGGCAAGTACTGTAGGGTTGGTCCCGTCCCTCATTCCTAGAGAAAAATTGGAAATACAATTATCAGCAGAAAATATGATTAATTAATCTTTTTTTGTTGTTTTAGGTTACATTTTACTGTGGCAACTTACTTGCCTGGTTTTGTTTCTTAGCTGCTACTCAGAAAGTGTCTGTCTTCAGATTTGTATTTCTGTGGTCTGAGCAGCCCTGGTAAATGGGAACAGAAATCGTCCAGCCTGTTGGGAGCTTGCATTCAGGAAGGGTTTGGACACTAGCGGTATTTTGAGGCACACTTGGAAGCCAGAGCTTGGGGTGTTACACAGACCTAGGTAAAGGTCTCACAGGATGGCTGTGAAGCAGCTTTATGAAAGGAGGAATAGGTACTGTGTTTGCTCAGCTCTCTGCGAGGACACATGTATAACACAGAGTTTTGTACTGTTCGGGCTATGCTGGAGTAAACTTTGCTCAGACCTGTGGCTGGTAGGTTAAAGTTTTTGAAAGTCAGCATTTCCAGTGGGTGCAGTTAGGAGAGTCATAAAGGCCAGACAGTGTTGCCTGCCTTTTTGTCTCTTTCTTCAGAAGAAAGGAGAAGTCTAGGTGGCAGTTTGTTCTTAATATAGGTTGCCAGGCAGGATGGAGAGCACGAACTTTACCAATAAGGAGGAAAGCAGTACTTAACAACACCTAATCCCTCTGTGAAAACAACGGGGTGCAATTAATTTCTCAATGATACACCAATATAAAAGTCGAAGTACTGGCCTCTGCAAGGATTTGACATGCAGATTCAGAAAACTGGTGACCTGTTCTGAAATGATTTTTTTTCTTGGTAATTCTTCACTGATCATGTTTGGTTGGTGTATTTTTAGTGGGTTTGGAACTTTTTGTTCAACTTGCTTTAAAAGTCACGCTAGTTTCTCAGTTATTTTCAAAGTTACCTTTTCAGGAAGGAGATTAGAGGTTGATACACCTGAAGTACAAACACTTTTCACTGGGCAATTGCTAACACTCAGCTTTGAAACTGTGTTAGACAGAACTGCAGTGCTTGTTTGCCAGCAGGGACAGAAAGGGAACTTCAATTGTACAGTAACTAGTGTTTGAAAACACAGCTAAAATGTTTATGCCTTTTTTTAATTCTGCTTGTGCTTGAGTGCACATTTTTTCAGGCCAGAAACAATAATGCATGATTTAACCAACTGAGAGCTGAATTTGAAGGTATTTGCAGAGTGAATAAGCAGTTGTCTCCCATTGGATTTATTTGGAATGGTGCCAGCGACACACACGTGAACACATACCAAACAAGGTATAAAGACTGACATTTGAGGAAAATGTAGATCTCTGCATCTTCTTCCTTAACAGAAATGCTGGTCCTGTAGCTCTCTAGTACTGTTGTAAGTAACATTGCCCATTCCTCTAAGTTATAGTAATTCTTTTGATCCTCCTACCAGCCTCTGGGATTCTCAGTGTGGAAGGACCAACCTTATTTCTATTCCTACTTTCTCAGCCATTGTGAGGAGGCAAAAAAAAGGCAAAAACTTGAGGGGAGAAAATAGTATATTCTAAAAATGCAGGCTGTTCCTTTCCTGGAATTTGAACGTTCATCTCACTAATTTTGAAATTTCAGGCAGTTGAGTGGTGTCTTGGAGAAATACTTTCTTCCCCCTCTGTCTGTGGGTGGAACATGACTCCTCTGGTCCAAATGTTGATTCTGACACAAGAGATGAAAAAGAGGATTGAGTTATTCTCAGTGTATTGTGGCAGAGGACAGCATGTTTCAAAGGTTGCTGTGAAAATGTATTTCTGAAAAATTCTGGTGAGAAGGATGGCAGGTTCTATGAGAGAAACTGTGCTCAGGAAGAGTTTTAATTCATTCAGACAGAGAAATATACTTGGGTTCTGCACTGAAACACTCCTTAAAGGTATAGATTCCTCAGTGGGGGAGTGAAATGACTGTTGCTTCATATATTGAACTGACTTCTACAGTAAGAATACTAGGGATTTTTCTCTTTTCATTCTGTTTAGTCTGACCAGCCATTGCAAAAAGCCAAGCTTAGCTGTGTGTTAATATACATGAGCCATTGAAGGAATGTACACACTCTGATAATGTTTCCCTTCTCATGCATACAGGCAGAGTGATTATTTGTTAGTATCCGCAGTGTGATTATATTATATGTTACAAAAAAGGCCATTCTCTATCCTGAAACAATGCCAGCATAAATATTGGACGATATCAGATAATTAATATAGTTTTGGTTTATTTCACTAAAATTCTGTATTCCAGAAGACTTAAAAAGATACTCAGGTATTTTTGCAGAGGTTTGGTAAGGATGGTTTTGTAGGCAAGGGTACGAGGCTATTTTTGAACAGCAAAATTTTAATGAAAATACATAAGCTGAAGAAATTGGAAAAAAGATTGGCTTTCTTTGGAGAGAAAGAGCAGCTGTATGTGCAGGGCTGGGAGGGGAGGGTTTGGAGAGTGACTGTGGTGTGGTTGTGGTGTGTCAGAGAAAGGCAGAGGGGTGAAGTGATCAGTCGATTGTAGCGCTTCACAGTGGTATGCTACACCCAGTTGCTCATGGTCTGGGACTTGTCTGGAATGGGTATCGAAGTCAGTTGCTAGACCAGAAGATTTTGCCAAGCTGGAGGGTTTTGCTCTCTCTCTTCCCTGACCCTTGTCGAATATAAATAATTCAGGGAGGAAGTGTGCGTTATTAGGGCTGGATGCCCTTACGATAAGGCTGTGGGTACAGCAGATGAAAAGAGCTGTAGTGGCTGGTGCCGTGCTGGATGAAGGCGGTCGACAGAGCTGGGGTGGTTTTAGCTGGAATGTCTTCCAAACTGTCAGTCCCAAGTCTCCAGCTGAGGCCTTAATTTTTGAGGAGGTTCTTTGTGGAGCTTTTCCTCTCCAAAGGCAGTGTGGCCCAGATTCTCAGCAAGTACTCTGGCAAACAAGCCAGTGGGCTTACACCCATTCACAGTGGGAGAAGCTGGCCCATCAAGCCCAGTTCTCAAATTTGCTGTTATGCATCCTTCAGCTCTTCTGAAGTAGAGGCAATCCTCAGGTTCTAAAGCTGCTTGGGAAGAACCAACAGGAGCTGACCATCTGTGTTGCTCCACATGTTTCCAATTCCATGGGACAAGTCACACTCTGTAACCCAGCCTGGCCATGGAGGGCACTGTTCCTAAACCTTTCCCCCATGTCCGATCCCTTGCGGCTATCACCCTCTGGCTCACGGTGTCCCAACAGCTGATCAAATGTCTGCGTCTTTTCCTTCGTCTCGTAACACGTTACTTGTTTCAGATCTGTCCTGCATTTGAGAAACTCCTGTCCTCATTCTGCAAGGTGGTCATGAACCCGTACAGGGTCTTTTCTCACCTCCTAAGGGCTCTGCATCCAGCCTGTACCCTTCTGAAGTTCCTCTCTCGCATCGTTCTGCCTTGTAGGAGCTCCTCTGCCCTTCTCCCCCCTAGCACACACCTGCTCCTTTATCTCTTTCTACAGCTCAGCCATGGCCCCAAATGCCTTTTATGTTTTGTCCTGATTTGGTCGCTTCATTTTGTGTTAGGGCCTGCATAAAAATACATCTTGCAAATGTATCAGCATTTAAAATGAGTGTTGCAGGGGAGGAGGTGGAGGACTTGAGAAGGGGGATTTGTGCAAACAGCACTTTTTATGCTAGCTATTCCTCTTACTAGTGTTACTGTTGGCTATAGATAGGGTTTAATTAAGCTATGTTAAATGCCTACCCAAGTAATAGACATTGATGTGGCTGAAGTCTGTTGCCTGGAATGTCACTTTGATGCCAGCTGAATTAAGTGATGCCTTTTGGCCTTATTAACTACAGAGCTACGGTGTAGCTACTTCCCAGCTCCACACTTGTGCCCACTTTTTTTGGTCTCTGATTTGGTATCTCTCCTTAAGGCTGGGGCAGACAGGAGGGTGGACATTTACCTGGTTTCTTGGAGGCTGTTTGACATTTCTTGCTGCTGTATTTTCAGGGTGTTGATAGATACATGTTCTCCCCAGTCTCTGGTTTGCTGAAAAGTAGGAACTCTGGGGAATTCAGTGTTTTCACCTGCCTGCTTTGAATAAGAGCAAACCAAGTGGGAGGAAAAAAAATGCCCAGGAAGTTATGAATTAGGCATACAACCATATATGCCCAAGATAGGTTGGTTATGCAAGCACACCTAACAGCTGAGGGCTCAGTGGTCAGTCTCTTGTGCATTTATGTGGTAGACACGTACAGTCTGTGTGCCCCAGGCTCAGCAAACCAAGGCTGAATGGTCATGATGACCCTAACAGAGCTATGTGTCTTCTGGTGAAGCTGTGGGGTTTTTTTCAGCACCTCTCGTATCAGGCCACAAGCTTAAGGTGTCAAGGTTGAAGCATTCAAAGTCTGAAAACTCTGACTTAAGCTCTTAAGAGTCTTAATCTCCCACACTTCTTGAGGTAGGTGCCTGCTTCCAGCTCTGGGTTTGGTCTGGTGGCAGAAGTCACCACTTGTGAACAGTTCTCCTGCTGCCTCGTTTCCTACTCTGTGCACTTGCTGCTGGAGCGCTCTCTGCGAGTCTCCATCCGCTCGCCTCCAGATAAAATCTTGCCTTTATCAGACCAACAGTTTTGAACTAACCCAGCTACTCCATCTGAGGCAGCAGTTTCACATAACTTTTAAACCACATCTACCACCGAGATGTCATCTCCAGCTGCTTCTTTTCTCCTTTCTGCACGCTGCTGCTCTGTGCATCCCTCCGGTTGTGCCGCTTTACCCGTTTTTCTTTCAAGCCTGTCCTCACAAATAGGTGCTTTTGATAGTAAGGTCTGGATGAGGGGCAAGAGGGGCAGGAACAAGCACAGGGGAAAGACTAGCAAGCCAGGGTGCTCAAGAGAAGATCTGCCCTGAGATGAGGGTAAAGTGGAAGTTTACCCAGTGCAGGTATGGGTGAATCGGCAGGACCACGGACAGTGGGGTGCTGCCTCCCTGGGGCAGTGGCATCTTTGCCAGCTCAGCTCCATAGGCCAACAGCAGGCACCTGACTTCATAATCTTGCATTCTCTTTCCTTTGTATTCTGACTCTCTGAAAACCCTGACTGAAGGTTATAAGATAGATGAGGAAAAATCTGAAAGTAAAGTCTAAATGACATTTGCCAGGGTTTGTTTTTATTCTCAGAAGCTTGGGTGTTGAAAAGACATGACACTTCCATGTTCTTAAAGGTAGATAGGGGGCTCAAGAGTAAGGTGTAGGAGAGGGAGATTTCTATGCTTTCTTTTTAACTGCTAAAATCTGTCAAGGAAAGGAAAAGGTAAATAAAACCCAGTATGTTTTCTTAATAAACTTTCATAAAGCTAGTCAAGCTAGTGCATTTATAGGAAGTGAAAAAAGGTCCACCTAATAAAGCAGTAAGTTAGACCTGGAGGGAAGATGATGTGTCAGCTGCATGTTTGGGGGTAGGAACATAGATAAATCTGAGGAAGAAAGAAGAAACAAGAATTACTTCTTGCTTGTATATTGTCAGTTATAGCCAAGAACCAACCCTTGGAGTGAGGCTAGGGTACAAGCTTAGTCCATGGGTTGTACCTGTGGTACAGGGCAGGCATAATGAAAAGTTACTTAAAGAAATAATGAGGAGAGAGAGAATAGTAACATAACAAGACTAAATCAGCTAAGGTAGCAGGAGCCTTTAGAAGGACCCTGGTTTTGAAGGTGCTTGGATGGCTTGGGGTAGACATGCTGAGCTGAATGCAAGTAGGTGAGCATAGCACAGTGTGACTGCAGAGAGCGAGCGATGGTGGCATGTCAGCGAGAAGAGAAATTGCTTTTGCATACTGTCTGTCACAGCACCACTCCTGCTGTATCGTGATTTAATTTAGGCTTGAATGATGCTAACAACTAACTGCAAAAACTGGTGGAGGGAGAAGGAGAAACAACCTAAAATGTTGAAAACAATCAAGGGGCTAAAGTCTTCATATAAAAACATCCTGGAAGGTCAGGATTTGGGTCAGTTCTGTCTGCACATTGGGGGCCACAGCCAGGTCACCAGCTCATCCTGTCCTTCTTCTGAGGGCCCTCTGTGGGAGAGATGATTAGTTTGAGACTATGGTTACATATCTAAGAGAACCTTTCTGCTTAACTGATGTTCCGTGTGCAAAGGTGGTGTGAGATACTACTTGCAAAACATCTGGAGAACTGAGGGTTCATTTGCGTGTTTTTGTAAACATGCTGTAGAATTGCCTTGAGGAAAACAGCTCATGCTGGAGAGCTACTGTGTAATTTTCCTAAACTGCTGGTATGGCTGTTTTCTTGTGGAAAACAGCCCTTCTAAATGCTGATATTAGAAATATCAAAGGTGCCTTAATTTTGTCTTGCAACAACAGATTTCTAAGCTAGATCTTTGCTTCTACTCAGATTTCAGTTTAGGTCAAACAACTATTTCCATGACTGGCTTTTTTTTTTTGCTCTGGTGTTTGGCCAGTCTCCTGTTTGTACTGGCCTTTTTGTTTTGTGAGAACAGTTTCAAAGAGGTTTGTGCTGCATCTTGGTCATTTCTGAAAGTCACCTGAGGGATTTTTATCTGTATTTAAATAACCACATCCTTCATATTAGTGTCCTGTCTTCACACATAAGGCTCTCCCATCACCCCCATTTCATCTTGTTTCCGTTTTCACGTAAGTGGCAGCAAAAATCACTTGTTACTGTTAAATGAAAAAAACTTTGTCTTTACCTTTGAATGCCAGACTCTTTGCTGAATTCACAGTAAAACTCTGAGCTTGGGCTGGCAGGCGTGGGCGAAAAATCTCCCCCCTCCCCCCTTCCTCCCAAACCCATTCATGCACATGGTAAGCTAACTGTGACTTACTGCACGTAAAGGGGAATGAGAAGCTACAGTGGCAGAGTAATGAAATTTAACTGATTCTGGGTCAAAAGTGAAAGGAAAATGATGTTGCAGTTTCTTGCACCTTAATTTTAATTTTGTTGTATCTGATGGGTGCTAACAGCAGATTCCCTTTTCTGCTAGTTCATGTTGCACCAATGTGGTTTCTCCTGCAATGAGTGCCAAAGCTTCTTTTACAGTTCCTGCTCAAAGGTGAGTGCTACCAGGGAGCAGTTAATGTTCAGAAAAGCAGTCTGTTGTGATGGTGAATAGTCTGGCAGCTTCTTCAGTATCCCAATGTACAGACTTTGACAACTGCAGTGCAGAATGGATGACCATGACCTGAACAACTTACTGGGGAAAATGATGCTGCCAACCCTTCTCAAGATGATTTTCTTCTACACAGGGATAAATGATTGCTCCAAAGTCACTCTTAAATTAGGTGCGGGTGGTTAGCCCAGGGTGGCTGGCAGAGGGAACGCTTCGATTCAGGACTGCAGTAAGGTGCTGTTCAGCCAGGTATCCCTGGGTGTGCCAGAAAACTCAGCAAAAGTACTCTTTTTGCAGTGTTCATGTTGTATTCTGGAGAGCGGACTCCATAAATGGACTATCTGGAAGCTCTGGAGCATAATATTCCCAATTACATTACCTGCAGGGTCACTGTGCCCTCTAATGCAGCGTGTAGCCAGAGAGTGGCTTTGTCCTGTCATAGTTACATGCTTAAAGAGCATTACTCTGATTATCCAGGAGGGTGGATTAATGGGAGTTGATGGATAATTGGAGGAAGGAAGGGGTGCTCCGGAGGTGAATTTGAGTTGGCAGACTTTGTTATGCAGTACAGTGCAGTCTGCTTGTGAAAAAGAAACCAATTTGGAGGGACTGTCCAGCCTTGAGGAGTTTGAGGAGGCAGATAGCAAGTTGTTTGAGTGGGAAATTGAGTTATTAAAATTGTCACAAGTGAGTTGTGGTGGTGTTTGAGGTTTTCAGTAAAGTCTTTTGGAATAAAACCTGAGGGGGGAGGAAATCCTTCTGTCCCTTCAGATCTTGGCAGCTAAATTGGACTTGCTCTAAACCCTGTGTTTTCTAGCTCCAGCCCTCTCCTGTGGTGTATGAAGAGCAGAGTCCTACCCGGTGGACACTGGGGTCACAAATGGGAGACAGACATTGCACAGCAACCTGATCTCTGTACCAGCCCTGAGTGGGCAGGGTTGGTGAGGAGTTGCCCATCCCTGTGGTGGAAGGGAATGACCTGTCCATCATAAATCTTTTGATGGCCAGTGGCTGAGGACAGCAGGAGTTGTAGAAGCTGTTTGCTGAGGAAGGGAATGGAAATGTCCTTCCCGGTTGCAGGAGAAGATCTGATCGTGTAGAAGGAACAAATGGATTTTAGAGAGAGCTGAATAGGAACAGGATCCAACTGCACCCTGCATAATGGGAGAATGGGAGTGAGGGCTGGAGTGGGGCTTCCAGGGGCTACTCTAGAAGGACAGGAAATAAAAGTATTGCCAAAGAAATGCCTAGGAGTGGTGGCCTGTCTTGTCTTGCTAGAGCATGTGTTTGCAGGGGCTGAGTCCTGTCCTTGAACAGGCTCTTGACACTGCTGCTGGCCTTGGCAGGGGCTGCATGTGCAGTGCCGACTGTGTCTGTCCTCAAAGCCCTGGAGACACAGATACATGTGCCCCCTGCTCCAGCAAAGTAACGGTAACGTAAGTTGGTTTCCTGTGTGAGTTAAATGGCCATCATGAATGGAGCTGTGAATGAAAACCAGGATGGGACAGTGGAGTAGCAGGCCTTGGAAATCAAGTCCTTGAGACCCTGCAGTACCTGCCTGCCAACCCCTGGTGATGGGCAGCAGGAGGCAGAGGGACAGCTGACGCTGTGCTGGGGGAGGCACCCTGTAGCACATTCTGCAAGCCCCCGGGGATGGCACGGGTCCGAAGCCAGTCATGCTGTAAGTGTGGAAGCCTATCAAAAGTACTGATAGGTATTTTCAGCCAGAATCTGTAGGGGAAAGGGTTGAAGTGCCCATCCCCTCCCCACCCCACCCCCCCGTCCAGAAAAAAAGCTATTCTTGCATTTTCAGTATTCTGATGCTGAGGAACCAGGTGTCCTCTTCAAGGAATGCCTAATTCCTTGTTCCATGAGTGGAGAATAAAGCAAAACAATTTTTTTCCTCATCTGATGAAACAAATACTTGTTTTTGTGGTGAATTTGTCATGCTCTGAATCAGCTACCTTCAGAGCTTCCTTCTCTGTTCCCCCTTGAGCTGTTAGTGGATCTGTGGCACTAAGACATGTGGTTTTTTAATGTAAACCTCAGATCCCTCTCATGTAAAATCAAGACTTATGTCCCTTTCATCTAAAAAAAAGAAAAAAGAGTGGGGGTTTGGAGTGAGCTCTTGAGCTCTGTTCAGACAGAGTGTATTGTTCAGTAGCTCTGGTTTGTTATTGTAGGGTTGCTTATCAGACCTGGACTGTGTGTATTTATCTAAGCCCTTCCTGTTTCTTCCACCCCTTCCAAGATAAGATATTTTCTGTGGTGATGAAGCTGGGAAAGATAGAGGAAGGGGAAACCTGGGGTCTGAAAGATGTGTAGGCTCTTGAGCCATTCTTCAGTGCTCATCCATAAAGAATCTCTGGATGGTGAAGATTAAGAGATGGAAAAGGCTGTGTGTGGTGAGAGAACAAATTCTTCCTTTATTTCTTCCCCTGCTGCCACCTTCCTTAATTTTGCAACCGTAGTAATCTTCTGAAGATATTTTTTAATCCTAGAATATCATCCCCAGTGGTAATGGTAGCTCTTCTACTAACCTCATGTGCATGTACCAAACTGGACAGGTTTTTAGTGTGTTGTCCTGAAGCTGTGGCCAGGGTAAGCAGTGTTGTTAACAAATGGCTCAAAACTTCAGGAAGATCTATGGAAACAGTTTCATGGTGACAGGCATTCTGCTGCCTTGGCTTCCTTACTAAAATCCCTTGATCTGCTTTCTGTTGTTTGCTGTCATTTTCTCTAGTGTTTCTTCTAGCTGTCAGTCAGGGATGCCTTGGATTGATTTTGCCACTTCCTTAAAGAAAAAAAAGGTGCAAGTTGGGATATCCTCTGCTGAAGTCAGGTGTGGTTGCTCTGGGGGAGTCTTGCAGGGGGAGAAGAGGGGAGCTGATGCGAGATCAGTCAGGTACCCCATCCTTTGCTTTGTTGGTGAGGCATGCTGGACTAATGCAACTCCTTTCTTTTGGTCTTCAAAACCGGTTCTGGATAGCAACACATAGATGGCAAAAAGAAAAAAAGAAGTGAGGGGCTTGGAGAAGCTGTTGTGTATTTACCTGTGTTAGCATATCTTGAGACTAATATCTAAGCATCCTGTATGCTTCAGTCCTGTCTCTTTCAAGCCCTAAGTCTCACTTTTCTGAGAATTACCATGTGGGAATGCTCTTCTGAACCCTGTAACTGGCTTTTGCTGCACAGTGTCTTTGCTTTTTGGAAAGAAAAGGTCCTGCATTGCTGAGATTCAGCCTACACAAAGCTGACTTGAGGTTGCAAAAGTAAAGGGTGTTTTTCATCCTGCCCTCACCATCACCCAATTCTTGAAACCAGGAAGGCTGAAAGAGAGCCAAGAACACAGTCAACATTTTTTGTTTCCACCAGCAATAGCTGGGCTTGCATATGTGTCAGAAATCTTATCATGCAAGTGTGTACTGATAACACAGTGCTCTCAGCAATGGCAGGGAACAATGTTCAGGAGTTGTGAAATCATGCACTTGATTTTTATCATGCCCCCTCTGGGGCTGTGTGAGAAAAGTAGTCCCACTGTGACAGAAATGAAAGGTAATGATGTAGAAAGGCATTGTGATTTGTACAAAACCAAACAGAATCTGTGACAGAAGGCAGTTTTTCAGTGCAGCTTTTCCTGATTTTGAAGGGAACTGTGACAGTTTCTCCCTTCCTTCTGTAATAAAGGTTAATGCTTACTGTTGACCTGTATGTAATTTAGGGTTGCTTCTTACTGCTGTTGCAGACTCCTTGTGTACCCAGGCAAGTTACTTGCTCTCTAGGGGTCTCGTTCTGACATCTGCAAATGATAAAGAGGAAGTGATTCTGTGTTGGGGTGGAAAAAATCTTTGAATACATGCATTAGTGCAACAAGCCATTGCAGGTTGCCTGCTCTCCTCCTGACTGGCTCTCGGTATCAGAAATCTATCGTGTTGTTTGTGATGGTGAAGGTTGGCAGAGGAAAGACTACCTGCTTTCAGCAAGCATCTTTGGCTTCTTTATGTCCCTGTTCTGGAGTCTGAGATGAGAAAGAATGTGCTGACAGCGCCCTAGGGCAGTACCAGTGCTTTTGTGCAATGAACTTGTTTCCTTTGATATAGAAGAAGGTTCTCTGTTTCGGAAGGAGATGTCCTAGCATTCCATGCACATCGGCAGGTGCACGTGGAGAAATAGCTGCAACTTGGATACTTGTGCTTCACAAGATATTGGTGATCAGCTCTGATTTCTCCCCTTTTATCTGCTTAGCAAAGCACCTAACTTCTTGATAGCATCAGCTGCACGTTATTAAAGTTCCTCCTTGCAATTGCATCTTCCTTTCAGTGCCACACAGTGATCTCCAGTCATCACCGTACTTGGCAGGAAACCAAGTGCTTAAAGGCCTGGATGCCCTCATCAGACGGCTACGGAGAAGAAGGGCTTTCCCCAGTGGGATGCAGGGGAAACCCTATGAGCCTGGTCATGCCTCTGTGCTCCCAGCTCCTTTTTTTTTTTTTGTTTTTTTTTGAGAAAATGCCCCTGCCTTGACTGTATTTTCCTGCTCTGGAAAAAACTTAAGCTGTCACATCAAACAACTCTGGATTTTCTGTCCTCTAATTCTAGACAAGCCAAAACACAGACAACCCTTCCCCTTCCATGCCGACTTCTTTCTCAGGATCCATGTTGTTCTGCAGTAATGTCTATTTAGATGTTGTTCTAGATTCTTCTTGCTGTAATTTTTCTTTCTCTTCCTACCATCTCTAACCTTTGCCTGTGGCAGCTGTGCAGTCAGACCAGCATCCAAATGAAGCTGTCTCTTTGATCCTAGTCTGCCCTTAACAGGGCTGTGGTTGTTACTGAGGGAATAACATGTCAGCATTGATTGGCTCTTCTCTCATCCAAAATTTTAATTAGAGATTTGGGCAATATACAATAGTCTCTGTGCTCTGGAGTGGTTGTACGAATTAGAGACCCTGGATACTCAGCAGTGCATTACCTATTACTCTTTGTACTTACCTTAAATAAAAGGCATCTGGTAGACATGACACTGAGTTCATGATAGCAGTGAAAACTCTGGATTCTGAGTTTTGCTTTCCTGTAACTTTTCCTGGGAGCATTGATGTGTTCTGGTACACAGTCCAACCACTTTGGGCTGCCCCAGAGCTAGATGTTGTTTTTGTGGAGTGGGTAGATGGAAGATGGGTATGCAGAAGTGCTTTGGAGTTTTGTCATTACAGATTTATGCCCGTAATTTTGGGTCATATTGTATGTGGCTTAGAACAGGATTTTAACATTGAATCTCAGTGAAACCTTGATGCGTTATAAAAAGTGTGCAAAACCTGGGCTTTGGAAATGACCCTTGGTGAGTGAAGCCAAATTTTTCAGTAAATAAACTAGTTCCTAAGATGCTTTGAATTTGAATGAGTTTTTCTGAAAATGTGTCTCACTTATCTTCATCTCTTTTGTATAGTTGGAGTTTAGAAAAATTTGAAATGCCAAGATCAGAATTCACCAGCTTATCTTGAGCAGAAAAAGACTTAACTATGATTCTCCCTCTTTAGTAACTTTTTAGTTCTGTTGAAATACAAGTTTGGCAAGTCTAAACCTTGATTTTTTTTTGGAGGGGGGGGGAGGGACTTCATGGATAGAAACGGGACACATTCTGTTCAAACTGCCCAGCCACTGAATCTAGCCCTTGAGCCAAAGATCCACCCTCACAGGCGGTGTGACTTGGTGAAAACAATGGCCCAACACTCTGTAAGAGGGCATAAGTAGGCACTGCTGCTGAGAAAATCAGATCCACCCCTTGTGAGCCAGGCTGGGACATCAGAAACCATTGGTTACTTTTAAGCCGATCTGTGTTGCTGTTTGTAATTGAAGTTTCTTTCTCAATCTCAGTTCAGCATATGGCCACTCAGTCTTGGTTTAGCATAAGGGAAGGCAGTAATGTAAAGGCAGGAAAGAGAGTGGGAAATGAGACTTTTTCAGTTACCTGGTTAGGAAAGCTTTAAGTATTCATGAAACTGACCTCTCCAAAGATTCCTCTGTGCTCTGGGGAATTCTCCAATTCAAGGCAAGTTTTCTTTTCATCCCCTGAGGAGGATAGTTCTGTTCTAGAAATGAGGATGGAGGAGATGGTCTATCCATCTGTGCGGGAGAATGCACTTCAGAGGAAGGTCCCATGGTGTTTTGCAGGAGATGAATCAGCAGAGATTGACCATTAGCCCTCTCACCTGGAAGTGATTAGGTGGCAGTACTTCTGAATGCTTTGTATATATAAAATGTCTACACACGCGACTTCCACGTCTCCTGGCCAGTGCCTGAAGGTTTTTAGGATGGTACCCTTCTTAAGAGCTCAGGTCCGTTCGATCTGCAGTTCTCCTCAGTACAAGTCGGAGGTGCACAGAAGGTAGGAGCACCCCAGCCTGTTCTGTCCTGCCCCATCCTGTTTCCTAGCGCTGCTGGAATTGATCCCTGTTGATTCTGGCACAGCCTGCTGAAAACCACAGGGGACAAAAGCTCCTTTTGTTGGGAGCTGCAGCCAGGCGCATGGACGTGCTTCTCGGCACTTGCCTCTTCCCGGGGTATCACGCAGGGATTTCACTGCCTGCTGGGTTGCGTGTCCCTCAGCTCGCCGTTGTGGCACTGGCCAGGGAATGTTTCCCATTGTTGTATTCTGGGAGAGGGAGGAGAGAAAAGGTGTGAGTGAAGTGGTGGTTAAGGTTTGTACAGGAGGAAGCTGAATATTGGGTGAATGTGACCCTATATAGCCAGGTGCAGAAAAAACCCCAGTGAATCAATAGGGACAAATAGACTTTGTTCCCTGTTCTAACTTTACTCTTAAAGGTATTTCATGCAGCTAAATCTCAGCTCTGTGTTGGTTTTTCTGTTTGGGTCTGTGTCTCCTCCCACCCTCCCTAGCAGTTTGTCTCTGTTCAGGCAGTGCTGGCATTTAATACTTTGGAAGCTCTGCTGGCTGCACAGCACTAATACTGCAGTGCAGTGGTTGCTGGGTAGAGCATTTGGAGGAGCAGGTTGGGATTGGATGCATGAACTGGGGAATGCCCACCTGGTACAAGAAGTTCTCCTCCCTTCTCAGGTTTCTGTTCCTTTAGGTGGGAGCACTCCGGTTCCTGCCCTTGCTTGGCTGTAGTCTGTAGAGCTGTTTTTGGATGGGGGAAGCGAAACCTGTGGCAGGATAGGATCCAGCAGGGAGGTCCCTAACTGGTGGGGGAGTGTGGCAGAGAATGTCTTTTGCTAATGAGATCTCTAAAGCTCACATTTAATCTTGGAAACACTGTTTTCCATGCCTAGCAGGTATCTGCAACATTATCCAGTGTGGTGGGGAATCAGGTAGCTCGTGTAGCAACCTCAGTTGCCTACACCTCTGTCTTTTTCAGGAGTAGTGGAAGTATTTAGATGATAACACTTACCTCATGGGTATGAAGGCACAGAACGGTGTGCACGTCGTGATCGTTTTCCTAAGCTCTTAGTGTGGATAGCAGCAACCGTGGAACACTTGCTGGTTGCTGTCATGATTCATTTCTATTAAAAACATGCCAAGGCAAAATTAGAATGTAGGAGCTGCCCAGGAGGCTGATGTGAGTGTACTGGAAAGATATTGGTGTGGGTTAGCACGCGTCATGCTGATGGCCTCTGTACTGAGGAGGGAGGTATGTTTTCGCCTGCTTGCAGCAGTTTGCTACAGATATGACACGTGTGTTGCTGAACGTGAAGGTTAGTGGCTGGGTTAGGAGCCTCACTGGGTGTATAACATGGAATGTGCCGTGTTTGGACAGCTGTATTGGCAGACCTGGCATGGCTCTGGGATCAAGAAAGGGATGTTACTCAATTCACCTGACTTCTGCCCTTGGAATTATAGAAAAAAGGGAAACCTTTTATAAGGATTTTGGAAAGAAAACTCATCACTATGGTTGTTTTGGTTTTTTTGACCCACTCCCTCAAGTTTTAAGTCTTTATTCATATAAGGAACAGATTGCCTGTGTTAGCCTAATGAGGTGCTTATTCTTTTGTCAGACACATAATGTACTGGCTGCTGTTGGAGGGGTTAGACCTGACAGACTGAATTGTGTTTAAGGTCTTTATTTTTCATCCCCTGAGCTGCGTGGGCTGCAAATGTGTCAGTGGGATTGAAGGAGGCCCCCTTAAAACCATGATGAGGAATAAACCTTGGTTTTTTTTATAAAAAAAAAAAAGAGAAAAAGTCTCATTTTTTGTTTTTAGTTGATCTGAAGCAAGGCTTCGAACCTTTTATTGAATCATGGGGTCTTCATTTTCTTTTCCAGGGGTTTGGCCTTCTCTGTAAATGCCAAACATGCCTCTTGCTTTCCATGTTTGCTCTTCATGGGCCTTGAAGTCTGCAGACCACATGCTGAAAATCACGCAACATTCTCTTATGTTGATTACCAGAGCTGTAATTTCAACCCAGTATCCTCTGGCCTTGCTGTTTGCTTGACTCCCTGTGCTGTTTATACTTTAAGATTCTAAGCGAATAGTAATGTGTAGGCAGGCACCTATGGTCCTTCCACATATGCTTGAGTTGTCCTCAGCTGGCTACTGAGCAAAGAGTTTTCAACTTCCATCTTTTGAAAAGGGATTTTTTTTTTTAAGAGCTGAAGTATGCATGTTCGGCTATAATTCCACGTGTCTTCACTTGAGCTCTTTCTCCCCCACCCCACACTTCGAGCCTGGATCTTCGAGATCAGCTCTTAGTGCACAAAACTGTTCTTCCGATTTATGCGGGTTGGCATAATGAGATACGAGCTTTTCCTTCCCTTCACCCTGCTCCTCTCCCAGCTCCCTTTGTTCCAGGTGGCCTGTCACCTGTGATGAGGACTCGGTGGAAGCAGTAGATTACCTCCCTTTGGTCAGTGTTACAGGCAGTTCTTGAACGCTGCCAGGCTGGGAGCAGCAGCACTTGATGGCTTCTGCAGCACATAGGGTGTCTGGTTACTCATCCATCGCCTGGGGGGATTTCAAGGACAGGTAGCCTTTCTTTCCACTGCTGCTTCCACTGCCAATTACTTTTTTCTCCAAGATATTTCTCCCCTATGTTCACCTAAATGATTCCCTCCAGGTTTAGCCACAAAGGAGGGAGAGAGCAATGGAAGTGTCAAATTTGCTGTCCTCTCATTGGCAGGGGGTTTGGGGATATAGAGCTGGGCATGGCTTGAACTCGTGGCAGAAGTAGTTCTGTGGAATAGCCTACTCCCTGGACAAAGGTGCCTCAGAGCTGCTATCCTGATGGTGCCATGGGTGCTGAGCCAGCCAGGGATCAGGGTGAAGGCAGGCATGGAGCCAGACACGAAAGTGGCATGCGTCAGCCCTGAAGCTGATGCATGGGGCAACATCTCTGCTCTTGGCCACCTTCTCAGACTCCACCTCCTTGTTCCAGGCATAAAGTTCATGATGCTGTATGTCACTGAAGTGAACTCGCTTAGTGACCCCGTCTAGGCCATGTTGAACCACTGGAAGCACAGTATGTTGGTGAGAGCTTGCCACTGTGCCCACCCGAACATGAGCAGAGCTAAATTGCCTGCTCAGATCTGGCTGCCAGAGTAGTGAGATGGCTTTGCACCAAACGCCCCCCTCACTGATCCTCTTGTCTCCACTGAAAAGGGTGGGTTTTGGCAATATATGATGGAGGTTGCTTGGCTGATGCCCGTGTCTTCATTGCTGTCTTGGTTCATCTCACTGCCTAACTGAAAATTGCTTTCAGAGGCAATCGGAGAAGCAGGAACTAACTTCTATAACCAACTCCCATGTGTCAACTTTCTGATGCTTCCTGCAGTGCCAGATCATCTGATGCTGTTTCTGCCTTATTTCATGTGTTTGACAACTGCCCTCCCTGTGCCCCTTCAGCATAGATCTGGACTCTGCTCTGAGGGTTTCATTCTCTAGAAATTGTTCCGAGTAGGTGAACAAAACCTTAAATTGTTCCAGTCACTGAAATCTTAGTTCCCTTCTTTTGCTGGTTCTGCTTCTTCCCTGACTGCAGCAGCAGCAAGAAAGGAACGGAATGGGGAACCACCAGGACCAGCATGTCTGTAAAACCAAAAGTCAATCTCAAGTTATAAGTGGAGCAAATCCACTGCAAGGAAATGGGTGAGTGGAAAAGGCCCTGCTGTATTTCATGTGGGGAACAAGGGAGGGCAAACTAATCAGCACATAATAATCTGGAATAATAAATGCTTAAAGTGTTGAATTTATAGTCAAGATTCAAACATAGTTCTCTTTGTTCCAGAGGCAGAAGCTTTTCAAAAAGCTGTTTGGGAGAGTGATCATTGTCAAAAGTTGTACATGACAGTCTGGAGACAGTTAATGTTTAAATCAGGCAGGTTTTAAAATAGAGAACGTGCCCTGTTAGTTGTAGCAAAGGATTTAAATGCATCCTGTTGGATAGCAGCACAAAAGCTTAACTGTTCCTTTCTTGAAATGGATCTCACGATGAATTTTGTGATGATGATTGTGCAGCAGAGCGAGTTGGAGTGCTGGAATTTAAGAGCTCGGCTAGTGAATCGACCTCAAGGTCATAGCTTGGTGCTTTTGCCACTGAGGTGGTGAACGGTTTTTCTTTTGTGGTACAGAAGGTGAGCTGGTCTCGGAGCACAGCCTGACTGGTTATTGGACATGGTTTAACATATCAAATACGAGGTAGAAAGTATGCTACACTAAGTTTGCTCTTGTTCCAATGCACGCAGTCAGGTCTTTGTCACAGCCAGCACCGAACAGAAAAGGAGTCTGGCCACCTTCCTCTTATGTCTGAATAGCTGCAAGGCTCTGAGTGGCTGGGACACGAGTGTGTGTATTGGTGCAGAGTGAGTCCAGGACTAGAGATGAATTAGCAGGTTCCTTAGTCTGAATCCTTGAGTAGATTGTGTACTTGAATCCTTCATGGCCACCCAGTGTAGTGCAAGGTGTCTGTTGTGTGTCACTTTTAACATGTTGACTATGAAATGAAATGTAAGAGGCTGTGAATGCTCTCAGGTATGGGGAGGGCTTCTTGGGTTCAAGCACTATTTCTGTGCTTGAAAGTTTTGGGTGATGTTATATGGCTGGCAGGTCCTGTGGTCTGGGTCCTAGGCAGGAAACATGCTCGTAAACCGGCTCTCAGGTAGTCCAACAAGTTGGTTCATCTGCAGTAGGACAGCTTTGTAGCAGGCAGTGGGTCAGATGAAGATACAAAGTGACCTGTTTGGTGTGGTAAATCATGAAGGTCTGTAGTCATGAAAACATTCTTTTCACCTCTAATGCAGAGCAAAGAGGGTTTACAGCCTGCATAACCTCGGGTAATTGGACAGGAGAACTTGGATTCACCATGAATCTCTTGATTTGCCCTAGTATACACATGTCCAATTAAAACCTATGTGGCTTAAGTATGTAAGGTGGAATTACAAGGCACTAGCTCCTGGTACTGCAAAGGGAATTTAAAAAAGGTTTGTGAAATTCTTCGTGGCGAGGGTGGTGAGGCACTGGAACAGGTTGCCCAGAGAAGCTGTGGATGCCCCATCCCTGGAAGTGTTCCAGGCCAGGCTGGATGAGGCTTTGAGCAACCTGGTCTAGTGGAAGGTGTCCCTGCCCATGGCAGGGGGGTTGGAACTAGATGGTCTTTAAGGTCCCTTCCAACCTAAACCATTCTATGATTCTATAAATACTGAAGTCTTGGTATCAGAGACAGGTTTAGTCACTGGAGATAAAGATATCCTTCTGGTGGTGCTTTCACAGCCCATAGTGAGTAATAGAAGGGACTTGACACAGCTGTGCAGATGGTGGGGATAGATCCAAGGGTGGGCATGACATCTGTTAAAAGCAGTGATATGGTTAACATCTTGATCTGATCCAGAGATGAGCTTGAGTTTTACTTGGACTTACTATTGGCTGCCTCCTGGTAACCATTTGCAAACAATCTCTTGGGCAAGAAGAGAGAAAAGCAACTAGATGCAGTTCTGGCCTTCCTCTTCCCATGAGCGCTGCTAGCTATATAGCACACAAGTGTGCTTTAACCACAGAAGGTCAGTAGGGCCTTTAGGCTCTGGACAGGCATCTGATTTTATTGTTAGCATGTATAACAAGATTAACACTAAGTGACTCACAGAACAAGTCAGGTGATCTTTAATCTTCTGTAACTGGGCTGGTATGAAGGCATTTTCATTATCGTGACAGAAGGTGGCTGAAAACTTTGATAAAATCAGCTCTTCAGTGACAAGTGTTTTCTGTAGGAGCTCTCATCTTTAATCAAAACTAAACATTGAAAGGGTGGTGTTTTTTTAAATAAAAAGCTGAAAATTCCCCCAGAGAACCCATGGAAAAAGATTTTTTTGTTGAAATTTTTGGTGGGAGAGAAAGCCATGCTTTCTCCTTAGCTCTGTGGTGAACCCAGAGGTAGCCCTGAACTTCCTGATTGGGGGGGCAATGGGCATCACAGCTGAAGCTACAAGTTATACCAGAATTTCTTTTGGAGGGTGAGTTCTTTTCTGATTCCTGGAATGCTTTTACTCGTGTACTTAGAGGCTGCAAACTGCTAATGGTTGCTCCACCATGTGTTCATAGTATTAATAAGTAGGTGAACCTCCATAGTAAATGAAATCTATGCTAAGTAAAGTGTGTGTTACAACACAGGAATTCCTTTCTCCTAACTGCTTCTGTGATCATGGTTGGCCTTTATGCCACAAGCACGGAGGGGACAGCAGAGTTTTCCTCCCATTGTAGGAGCAGCGTAGGATTCAGACTCAAATACCTTTTCTTTTGTCTCCATTTCAAGCTTCCTGTAAGCAACACAACTGGCACAGTCAAAGGAATAAAATCAGAGCCACCCTGCAAATCTCAGTTTATATGTTACCTTGAAAATGTTCTTGAGTTTTCCTTATGTTGAAGTGAAACTATAATCCCCCCCCCCTTTTTTTTTTTAATGAGAAACATTAACCTATGTAAATACCAGATGTCTATAGCTTAACAAGTAGTGTGATGGGAATGTATTTTAAAAGTGGAGATCCTGGCTCGTTAATGAAAATGTGACCGGAGTTAATGATTTCTGGCAAGGTAACTTATCCTCCTTGTAACTTTACATCTCTTCCCTCTCATTTATTATCTGGCCCCGATAAGTTTATGGCTCTGTGTTGTAACGGCTCAAGAGGTTTAAAAAGGACTTTGATTTGCACAACATTTGCAGGAGGGGATAGAGGAGCCCAGACTCTGTTCCCTGAATTTCCAAGAGGCCCCTTGAACCACTTCTGGAAATGTGTTAAGGATGAAGTCAGCCATGCAGGAGGGGTGAGAACTACATGCTTGACTCTTTTTTGCAGGGCCTGGGACCGCTTATAACTGTGGCACTGGTTCTGCACACCAGGTTTGTAATAAAAGCATGTGAGGATGGTGAACAGGAGATTACCGAGCCAGAGGGGGTTGCAAGAGGGTAGCTGGGTGGCATCACCTGACCATGTGGATGTCTTAGCAAACCTTTATGATTCTGGCTGATACTTTATCAGTCTTATGATGGAGGATTGGAGGAATGACTGTGATGTCTGTAGACAGACAGGTGCTTTTTACTGGATGGTCTTGAGATATTGATAAACAGAATGATGATTAGTACTGTGGTGGGCAAGGAGTGCTTAGAGCTCCTGGCTGTAGTTCCGGTCATATGCATCACTAGGGATTGGGACGTGGGATATACCTCCCACATAAGGGCAGTACCAACTCCCATGGAGGAAGCCAAAAATCACGTCTGCTTTTCAGTTACTCTGCTTTTTCTCTAGAGACCCTTTCTGCTCTGCCTTAAAAAGGTCTATATTGGAAATTTGAAGACCATAGTGTATACCAAGACCTCCCCTTCTTTGCACCCTTTCGTGTCTGAGGCGCCAACAGGAGCAGGCTAGGTTTTGTCCACAAGCGCTGCCACAAACCTGGAATATTTCAGCCAAAAGCAACAGGGTTTGCTCCCAAATCACTAAGAATCTACCTTTTTCTGAAGGATTCTTATATTCTCAGAGAGCCCTTTTGAAAGACAAAAGGCTGCCTGCCTCTCACAGTGTAACACGATGCGACTGTGGGGATGGGACAGTGAAAAACAAATGTGGATTCTTTGCAGCAGACACCTGAGCAGTGATGCAGGTGCTCAGCTTGGTCCACTCATCTGTGCAGTTCTGCAGACCAGAGGCAGGCGCATGGTTTCAGATGTGAAACGTGTGTTTTCCACAAGTGATGCAGATCCGGTCACTGTTTCAAGCCTTTCCGAGTGAGGCTGTAATGTGAAGTGGTGGCGTGTGGAGCAGGGCCTTGGGAGAGCTGCGGGTTGCTGACAGTTCTTCTGGTTATTAATGACCACAGCAAGGGCTCGCAGGTTCTGAGAATAGACTCTGCATTTGCTTTAGAGGAGACAGCTGACAATGGTGTTTGATACAGCAATATGTCTCTGCCTGGCTTTTGACTGACAGTGACACAAACTCGCTCTCCTCCCGGCTTAAACTTGGTGACATTTACAGCAGAGCTAGCTTCTCTAGTCTAAGTTTAGATTGTGATTTTTGTGGTTGTCTGCATGTGTGTGCTTAATAACATGAAAAAGCAGGAGAGGGCTTCTGCAAATAAAAATGGAACAGGAATTTCAAACTGTGGCTGAATGAACAAGGGAGGTATTCAACCTGCATGGATTTTCTTCGTCTGGTTGCTTTAAATCCTTGTTCAAGATATCTCGGTGTTGGAGGGTCATTACCTGCTCTGGCACTTTTGGTTTGCTGTCATGAAATACGTGGTAAATAGTCATAAGTAGGGAGCTGTCTGTTTGACATGGTATTTTTGGGTTTTTTGGGCAAGCTGCACTTGGAATTGGCTGGTAGCCTGAGCCCCACCTGTGTACAGCTAATGACACGCGTCATGGGTGTATGTCCGTAAGCCATCTGGAAATAGCATCTGATCTTAGCTGACTACTGAGACTTCATTTCTTGCCATGAACCCGTTTTACTCTTTCAAAAGCTGTTAATGAAGACCCCTCCCGCAAGAGAAAAATCCTCCTCCCTCCCACAACAGACAAGCCCAGGACAACAGAGCTGGCAATGGGCTTCTCAGCCTTGCCTTGAAGGATGAGCAGTGTTGAGGGGGACCCTGTCACTGTCCCATTCGCTCCTCAAACAAGTAGTTCTGAGGCAGTGTGAGTGAGAGTGGATCCTTCTCCAGCGATGCCTGAGCATGACTGCTGTTAAATGGTGGTTGAGTGGGAACAGCTTTTGATCACTATCATTTAGAAACCTAGCTCAGACGAATGACCTAAAGGGGAATGGTTCTGTCTCTCATTACAGACCTTTGGTATGCCTTCATTCTTTCAGGAATGTGACTTTCTTCTGACACTGTCTTCTCCAAGGCCTCTTGGCAGTAGGTCATATAGCCCAAATAGAAAACTGCCTTTTAGACTTGGCCCTGAGGGCTAGACACTCTGTATCCTCTATTAGACCTATGAAGGATTTGCATCTATGTTCCCCTGGCATTACAATGAAAAATGAACTATGAAAGCTGGTGGAACTCAACCCTTTGTGAACGCCGTGAACAACTTAGTGGCCATGTGTTTCTGGAGAGTTCACCTGTGACTTCAGACAGTGCCCATAGAGTTTGGCAGAGAGGTCTGATGGAAGTGTCCAGAGAGGCTGGCGGTGTACAGCTGAGCCAACTTCAGAACAACACTAACATTTGGATCAGTGATTTCAGCCATCCATTGTAGGGAAGGAAAGCTGCTAGATTTGGCTCCTTTTTCACCTGAAGTGAAGGCACAAATGTACGATCAGGGCAGAGGGACTTGATTGCATCTACCTGCTCCATGATGTCAGCTGTCCACATGTCTTTGCATCTACCTTACCTCACTTCGGAGTTCCTTATCAGGAACAGTTGACAACCTGTGATGGGTGGGAAAAGATTTGCAAGAAAGGGTTTTCTTTTACCATTCCTTTTCCTCTGTTTCCACTTCTCTTGCTCCCTGCTCTTAAATTTTGCAAAACTACACTTACATAAGCAGTGCTAGCAGTGCTTTACACTGTCACTTGATATTTGTCGAGTGAGCTGCATCTTTTGTCTGCAGGAGACTTGGGGATTTTCAGTTCCAAGTGCTTTGCAACCCTCTTGCCCTTTGCTAAGCCAGACACGTGGTCCATATTCACTCTTGTTAGTGTGATAATGCATTAGTATTGCAGCAGTTCCGAAGGGTAAAACCCCAGGGTCGGGATTCCTACTGTAATCAAACAAATCTGGAACAAGAAAGGCCTCCTGCCTTGAGGTCGCATACAGTGAGTGATGATGCAAAGCACACCGAGCTTGTAGCTGCACTGGTGTAATAAGCAATCCTGGCGGCCTGCATTTGGGATTTTCTGAGGCATGGTGTACAGGTGAAGGTGAGAGGGAGGAGTCGGCCCATCAGCACTCATATGAATGAAGGGTGCAGAGCTCTGCCGATCTGATGTATCCTCTTATTTTGGTAAGTAATTATGGGATAGTACCAAAATCCTTAGGTATTCCATGTGACATGTATAGAGTTATGAGTGGTAGATTGGTGCTGCCTTTCTTGGAGGAAGATGGAATGGGAAACTCTTTACTTTCCGCACCTCATCAGATTAAAGAGATTTTCTGAGCCTTTTCAGAGTAGCCATGAACCTTCCTAATGCTCTCCCTGAGATCTTTTGCAGCAGTTTTAAACGATCACCCCTGAATTGTTTCATGGCCCTGTTTTTCATGTTGATGAGTGTATGGTCCATAGCAGGAATAACAGCAGCCTTGAAGGTCTTTTAACAGGCCCTCTCCAATTGATTTACAGTGACAAAATTTCCTCCTCCTTTGGGAGTGACAGCTCATGTCCACTTGTTTGTAATATATTCAGCATCTGTCGACACCCTTCCAGCCTGGAGCAGAGCAGAGGGCCTTCTTGTCCAAGGCTGGTAACTGAGCTCTGAGACTGCTGTCAAAAATAAAGCTGCTGAGCTTGAATCAGATCTGGTTATCTGAGAACTGCGTGAAGGACAGAAGTGACTGAGTTGATAATTAAGAGCACCTAGTGTTTTGCCTTAGCTGGGAGATCTTGCTATGAAGGTTTGAGAGCAGAAAAGCTTGAAGAACTGCTTTTCCTTGAATTGCTGTGTCCTTCACCCAGTTTAAGGGTTTAGCAAACCTAGTGCTGCTGCTGTAGCATATGAAGGAGGAGGCCTCTCTCTTCTGCTCCCCCTGCCTTGTTAAAAAAAAGAGAAGAAAAGCACCCTGAGGTACCTCTCCCATTCTCTGGCTTCTCATGTTGAACTCAGGGATACAGTTGCTCGTGAAACCCAGTTGTCCGATGCCAGTAGACCAGAGCTTCCACACAGCACCGTTGTGCCCTAGGCAGTGTCAGCTGAGCTGGGTGCTGGGCTGGCCTGGACATCTTCTGCCACACAAGAAGTGCGTGCAGCACTCTGTAGAGGACATGCTCGTGATCAGCTGGGAAAAGGGAGCAGCTGAGCTCCATGTCATGCCTGCTCTGGGATCACATACGTGACTGGTAACATGGGGATAGCATCCCCTTTCACACTGCCGGTAAATCCGTGCCTGACGTGGGCAGGACGGTGAAGTGTGAAAGGGCCCTGTTTTCCACAAATGGCGATACCAAGCAATGTGTCATTTCTAGGACCTGATAGGGGTGTGTCAGGTGTCCTTGGGCCCTTCACCTTTCATTTGAGCTTTGGGGAGAAGAGAGTGAAGTATTCTGGATCTGACCTCTGGAGCAATGGAAGCATTTGCTGCCAGGCCAGCCAGGTGGTCCTGGCTTAGTCTTTCTGTGGTACCTCCCTTCTAAAGATCTTCAAGTTCAGTGTCCATCTTCCTGGGAGCTTTAGAGCAAACCTGTCTGATGTGGACATGCTCACAGTAGTTGCTGGAAGGAGAGGGACTGTGCTTGGCAACTGGTTCTTAAGCTGAGGAAAAATCTGAGGACTGGTGGTATGACTTAAAAAACCTGCTGATTTGTTCAGACATGTCCTTTCACTGACAGAGTGTTACTGTAGGGTCTCTCATAAGAAGGCTTCCACATTCAGTTTTGGCCGTCCTTCAGGCCTATTTTGGACTTTTCCTAAGACGGCAGCTAATAAAAGTACTGGGCATACTACTGTTAGGGAGCAATTCTACTCATGACTTTTTTTTTTTGGGGGGGGGGGGGGGGGGGAACCCAAACCATTTATGTAACATTTTCGGTGGAACCTTCGTCTTGTGATGTAGCTTTTAAATATATCATAGTGATACTGGGAAAATCTGAGTTTGGGTTTTTGGTGGGTTTGGTTTTGTATTTATTTTCTGTTTGATTTTATTTCTTTAAAACTGCTGGATGCATTCAAAAGTACTGTGAAAAAGATTGGGTTTTTTTGTTTGTTTGGTTTGGTTTTTTTTTCCCCATTTAAATTGCTATCTGGAGTAAAAGCAAGGGAATGCATATAGAGCTTGCCTGTTTCTTCAAAGATCTTATTATTTATAGGCTTTTTGCCAAAACTGATGCCATAGAAAATTTACTGAGCCCCTGGGCTTTGTGTACACTTGAATGTCATCTTTATCTCTTTCCTTAATGAGTCTGTTGGAGGCTGGAATTAGCAGAGATTAGCTGCAAGATACTTCCTGTGCCTTTTGGTTTCAGAACTCTGATTTGCAGAACAAGCCCTACTGCTGTTTTGTGGAAAGCCAACAATCAACCCATCAAACTTGCTGAGATTTAGATATTGTAGGTCAGTTGCATGAGAAGTATCAGTGAGCCGTTGGAATAAGGTAAAGGACTATGAACGTTTTTTAAAGCATCTCTACTGGCTGGGTGTCTGTACTGCACTCATTAAACTATCTGGATGCCAGCATGCTGTGAATCCTATAGAAGGGTTATAGAACAAATTGTTAGTTCGGGTTCCTGATGATATCCTGGGACTTGGGACAAGAGGAGGATCAGTAAATGACCTTTCTGCATCAAAGCAAAAAAATAGCCTTAAAATGTCATAGGCTTCACTGCTTCTTTAACCCATATTTATTGTAATAAAGGCCAATTTCAGAAGGCTCTGTGCATTACGCATGTTTTCACAGATCAGTTGCTTCTAATGCAAAATGCAACTGTTCATAAAGCAGAAGCAGGAAGGTGCAGGGGTGTTGCAGGGAGCAGTTGTTCACTGGAAGTAGGACGGGTAGGTTTAACCTTTGTTTCCTGCCTACTTGTGTAGTGCTTGCCAAATGGCATTGGATACAAGGTACTTGTGTGGTCAAAGATGGGAGGATAAAAATGCCTGGGAGATATT
>NW_010248007.1:33420-108353 GCF_000690775.1 Eurypyga helias
AGTTTTTGGAGAAAGGCGAGATAAAAGCTGGTAGTAGCTCTCGGAGTGCTCCAGGCAGTGTGGTAGATTAAAGAAGCAAAGGAGTACTAGGAGAGTAGAGGATCATGGAAATCAGTCAGCAGACAGCTATTTTGGAACCACCCTAATTCCTGATAAAACTCCAGTTCTCTAGTGGATACTAGCTAAAATGTGAATTGCAGCCATGTCTTGTTTTCAGTTTTCAAATGAGTGTAAGCCTTGGACAGTTGATTCCCAGTGCTTAGACCTGTAGGCAAGCGGGCTCTCAGGATTTCCATAAGTAGCAGCAGGTAACTATGGGCATAGGGAGGAGAGGGGAAGAAAAAACGAAGACATTTGTTGACTGGAGATTTTGGGCTTCTCGGGGTTTTTTTAACTTACTGTTTTAAATAAAGGACTGCTTACCGCTAATCATGAGAATTTGCCAGGTTCTGCCTTCTTTTGGAGGACTTTGTCTTTCTGAACCCTGTAAACTGGCTGAATAAAACAAATGTGTAGAAATACCTTGGATGTGAAGTTGGAATTATTCTGTATAACGTGCTGGAATATTATGGCTTTGCCTTCCATAACAGTTTGCTAACCTTTAATGGGTTCATCAGAGTGTTAATGAATGCTGACAAGCCTTCTTCAATGCAGCTGGTATAGTCTGTGGGCAGACTAAATTCCTAACGAGAGTATGTGCATGAGTGACTTACTACAGGTCTCTAGACTCTTCCTTCCCCAGCATCTTCTGTGAGCCATCACCTACCATGGTTCAGATAGGTTAGAGCCCTAAAGTCTCGGTGAGTTATACAGAAATATGCAGGAACTGTATATGTGACTATTGTACAGGTGAATATATATATATGTGTTTAGAAAACTTGACATCCTGGGCACCCGCACAGCAACCAACTTGTGTGGCATATGGGTTTTTGCCTTAAAATAGTGGAGGAGAGTACCTACACACAGAACCTCAGCTCCCATCTTTGATGTTTGGAGCTGTGGCACTTTATTGTCTGAACAACGTGACTTGAGCTTGCAAAATAGCATTTCACCTGCTCTGTAGGCAACATGTGGAAAGGCTATGTAGGCAGAATGTCATGTTTTCTGGTGGTGGAGGAGAGACCTCCAGCCTGGATTAGTATCCAAGAACGGGGTTTCTGGCATTACTCACTTGATTTGGGAGAGCAGGAAGCAGAATAAGGCTGGCAGAATTACTCTCTCCATCCTCTGACGTCCTCATATTTGACGTCTCTGAAGAAGGAAGCTTGGAGTTTTGGAGTAAAATGCTCTGTGGTGGTCATCCTCAACAGACTCCTTCCCCTAAGAGGGAGGGATTTTGCAAAGAAATTTGTGCCAGCCAGATATGGAACTTTTAGCCTGTCCTGTTGTGCTGCTCCTTTTCCTTCCTTCCCACTCTCTTCCTTCAGTTTACTTGTTGACAATATACTACAGTTAGAGACAGCGTTAACAGATTCCGGTAACGAAGGCTTCCCAGAGTGAGTGGCATTAAGGCAGGGAAATGTCAAAGCCCAGTTTAGAAAAGTGATTTGATCGCAGGGTGGAAATTGAAAGCAAAGTGCTCAGGGAGAACCAAGTAGTGTCAGAGGGTGGGAATGGGCCAAGGGGGAACCTGCTGCAGGCTCTGCTCCAGAAACAAAGGGGCTTTTTATGCTGGAACTCAGATGAGTCTTGCTGAGACAGGGAGTGGGGTCAGCAGGTACTGTTGCAGATGCTGAGAGTAGTAGAAACAGAGGGAGAGGTAACCTGGGTAATGGCAATCACCATGGCCGTTTTCCTAGTGCAGAAGATGAATTGGGGTTCTGGCCCTGTGATCAAGATGGCTCTTTATCCTCGGCACAGGGCTCTACCTCTGAGCATGATGATTTTTGACTTGCAAAGCAGAGTATGGGAGCCAGCTTCCTAAGTTCCAGGTGCAGGAGCAGCCTGAGTTCTGCTAGACTCATCATGTGGGAGGATTGTGAGTCTCTGGACCTCAGGCACACTTTGCAATTTTGCTACCCTGCTGTTGTGCCACAGACCCATTCCTTATCTTCAGGCTGTGGGGTGGACACAGGACTGACCCATGTGCAGAACTGAAGTACCCAGAGCCTTCTCCCTCCCGTTGTTGGCTGTCCTGAGCTGAACAAGCTGAGGTTTAGGCCCAGTTCTTCTCCTTGTGTTTACCTATTGTCTTAGGACACTTGATAGTAATGGTACTATGTATAATGATGTACTGCTTTATAACCAGTACTGAGAGTGATGTGAATCCCTTGTTTGATAGCCTGTAACTTGAGAGAAGTGTTCTCAGAGGCAGCCAAGCAAAGTAGGAAGCATCTTGAGAGCAAAAGATTTCACAGACTTGCTCCAATTAGTCTTCATAATGAATATGGTGAAATATAAGTACCTTTACAGAACAGAGAATGCAAATATGAAGTGATACCCTCCCTGTAGGAGTATTGATGAACACGTTTCTACATGTTTTTGACATGTTTCAGTGTAGCAGCTAAGCCAAGTCTTTGCATCTATTTATGGTGGGTGCTAGCTGCCTCACCCCACAGGGAGAAACTGGGCACCATAACTTTGATTTGCTTGAGGTCTTGGGGTGAAGAACATGATGCTGTTGAGAATAGCTTGTCTCCATAGAGCCATCGCCACAGGCTAGTATCCCGCAGTTGCCTCAAGGAAGGCCTCTGGGTTTGGACTGGGATGGCAACTGCTCTAGGAGTCTGCTGCAGCCAAACAATCCGCTTTTTATGCTTCATAGAAAAAGGGGAGTCTTCAGCAGTGTATTCCAAGGAAAACGCTGAAATAAAGCAGGCATTCTTAGGGGAGCATGGTGCAACATGCAGCTTCAAAAGTGGGACAGGTCCTTTGTGTATCCCCTTCTTGGGGCTATTACTCACTACTTCAGCTCGGCTTTAAAGATAAGCTGACCATTGTTCCAAGCCACCAGACTTGAAAAAAGTCCTGCACGTACTGTGCATATTCCTACCTCTTGTCTTACACCTGGCATGATCAGAAACAGGGGTATATTCTTAAGGTGCTAATTTCAGCCTGAACTCTCTCTGAGCCCATTACGGGGGAGCAGGTTTCTCCAGAAAATAATTCAGAATGAGAAAGTGGAGATCCTGGGTTTTTTCCCCCCCTATTGACTAGAGTGAGGGAGAAGGATGAACCTTGTAAGGCAACCCAATATGACCACTCTGAGCCATGTTAAACTCGAGAGGTGTAACCTGAAGGCGCAGCTCACAGTGGGGCTGCTCATTAGTAGCTGTCAGAGGCAGATACTTGAGTTGAGCCTTCAAGGTAATGCAGTGTGACTCTTGCTCCTACAGAAATTTTGCAATATAGTCCCATTTAGGGAAGGTGGCAGTGATGTGTTTCTTTGACAGTAGGCTATAAGTGCCATTATTATCTAGTCACGCTTGGATGTATGTTACACTTCTGACTGATACAGAGGAAGAAGTGAGGTCTTTTTGTGGAGGATATTTGTTCAGAGACAGAGTGGTTGACCTTCTGTTGCTGTCATCTTCAGGAATTGGGAAGGCTAGCTTTGAAAGGCTTTACAGAGCCCATCCCTTCTGTGGAGTGGTATCAGTCAGGCTTAAATCACACTTGAGATGCTTATCTAACTTTTCAAGAAGTCTTTCATTAACAAAGGATCTCCATGCAATCTATTCTAATGATTTTAATTCTTCACTGTTAGCCTATTTTTGGGGGATGCTCTGAGTCTTCAACGCTGCAACATGACCAGAAAATTATATCTGTAGTTGTTTGGTTCCCCCCCACCCCCCCATCAGACTGGGTTTTGGAATATGGCTAAGCATGCAAACTCTCACATACTTTAATTAGAGGGACACCTGTGAAAGTCATACTCAGTGTGTCCTGAGCTGAGCACTCAAAAGTGGTCATCTCATCTCTTTGTACCTCTGTTTCCCATTTGCCAGCTGGGGATGCCAAGGATAAATTTGGCGACTCTGTGACATGCTGAACAAACGCTCCTCTTTGCAGCTGGATGGATGTGACTTTGGACGTGGATTTCCCAGGTCATTCAGGAAGTCTCTAACAAAATGCACTATTGAACCCTGATTTCCCAACTCTTGGCCCAGTGATTAGCCTTGTCTTTGCAGGATCTATGGAACCTTTTCAGCAAGTAAGAAGCAAACAAGAACTGTTCTGTCTAGACCAAGTGTGACATTGCCCTTTCCCATCTTGCAGTGATCCAAGGGTCTTGCTGGTTGCACAGCCAGGGAATAGTTTTCTCAATTTAAAATGAAGCGTTAATATGTTTGGAGTTTCTTCCTCTCCACCCCCATTCTCCTTTGTCCAATTGTTTCAAAGAAAGACTTAATTGTGCCAGACTTGTATGAGGAAAGCCAGGCTGTCCCCCAAACCAGCCTAGAGGCAGGCGTGGAGGGCAGGAGGACGTGCCCTGCTCCCAGAGAGGGTCAGAGGGGAGCAGGACTCCCGCTGTCACTCTTGCTTTTCTCCCTGAGTCTAAGGCAAAAACCAAATTATTCCATGATCACAAATCTGCTTCACTGACCAAGTCACGTTTCATTTGAACAGAGAAGAAACCAGGCTTAAAAATGTTCATGAAACTTCCTTTGTTTGTACCTTATTAAGTTATGTGGCCTTGTGCTTCCCATCTGGCTTGGACACTATTTTCTTCTCCTCCTCTTCCAAGCATAATGTCTTCCTTGGAAGAATAGGCAGTGGCCTGAGATCAAAGATTTATTTGTTCTGCTGCTGGTTGACCCACTGGCACATGCCAATTTGTTGCCACTCAAAATTAGTCACAGTATTTACTGGCTCTGTGCCCAGTTGGTAGTGGGAGATAATGCACTGGAGTTGGCAGATGCAGCGAAGGTCGGCGGCATCGTGTGTGAGGGGTGGAGCGGGCAGGATATGGAGTGATTTCAGAGCATTTAGGCCCATGTCAGTAAGATGTGACCACAGCCCCTTCTCTGATACAGCGGAGGTAAGATGTGGACCTGCAGGGCTCAAGCTGTGCCTGCTCTGGCTGTGGGCTTAATGACTCTCTCTTCATCAAGGCCCGACCACCCTAAAATCAGATGTTTTAAATGAAGATTTAGCTCCTTTTGGGATCTATAAACTGCATGTGTTTTTTGTCTTCCTACTCATCGCCTACATTCTCTAAACTGGTCTTTGGCCTGGGTGACCCATATGCTAGGAAAGGTAGAGTTTTATTAGGTTACTGGTTCACAGAATGGGTCTACATGGTGTTTGGGAATATTTGGATTTTCAGGACTTTTGTTGTGGCATTGATATTTCAGAAGAGAAAGAAGGAAGGTGCTGAGTGAGAACTGTGGGTGCATTAAGCAGCTGACATATACTTCTGTATTAGTGTAACGTGAATCTGTTACAGTTGTTTTTTAGAGCAAAGCAGAACTGTGTTTTAGTTGGTCTGATACAGCTGCTTGAAGAAGGCTAGTGCTGTGCTGCTAGCGTTTGTCCTTAATGGTGATTGCTGATTGAAGGCTAGTGCTGTGCTGCTGGCAAGTGTTTGTCCTTAATGGTGATTGCTGATCTACGTCAGTTTGGTGGTCACAGGGCTGATCTCCAGATCCTCATTTCCTCCATGCCCAGTGCTTAAAGCAGAGCGTGGGAGACCCTGTGCTAAGTAGTGCCAGGGTTTGCCCTTTGGGAATGCTTCCCCCTGTGCACCTGGAAGAAAACAGGGTAAACTGCAGCCAGATGAGATCCTTCCTTTTGAGTCCTACAAAACAGCTGTGTTTAGGTAATGCTCAGTCATCCTTGGAATCTTTCAGTTTTGCTTTTGAGAAAAACCTGCATCTCAGATTTCCCTAAGCAAACTTTCCATTTTGCGGAAGAGTTGCTGTTTTTGAAGGCTGCTTCATGCCTTTGCTTCTCTGACCATTGCTAGCAGAATGCCAGATTCAGAGGATTTCCAGATTTCTCTGTCACTTCTTCTGTGTTATCTCGTTTCTCAAAGTATATCAATTCAGAGCTTCCTGCAGATAGTTCTGTCTGCAGCAGCAGATTACCAATACATCCGTGATGAGAGATGAATGTGATCATTTATTTACTTTTTAATAGCATCTTGCCTTCTAGGATCTTAAAGTGCTTTTAAAACTTCAGTCCAACTCTGAATCTCCTTGTTCCTTTAATTCAAAGGTGGGGACAGCTGACGCTGCATGGGTGGAATTTGGCTCTGTTTGGAGATGCTGCAGTAGTTGGTCAGGTGCCTGTGGTCCTAGCTTTTATGAGAAACACAGGGCACCTGCAGATCTGGCTAACTGTTGGAAAAGCCCTGGTTTCTGAACGCTGGAAAATGGTGTGTAAGTGTCCAAATATGTCCGGTGCCTGGGGCCAAAAATGTTAGCTGGGATGATGCCCCCAGTCCTGTCAGTAAGCCAAGGGTGGAACCCACAGCAATACTGGAGTCCCCAGTATTGAAATCCAGGCCACAAGGAAATGGAAGCCAGCCCACAAGGTGTTTTGTGGGATTCATACGAAGTGTTCCCTCCTTCACCCTAGCTTGCACTCTGTGAAGTGGTCCCTATTCTTATGCAGAGCCAGGACTTCTCAGGTCAAGGGCAGACCAAGGAGCCTAGCCATGGTTGCTTCTTAATCTTTTAAATGCCAGATCCATGCCCGCTGCCTGGTGTGGTTTGCCTCCAGACAGCAGCTGACAGATCACACCATCTCTGATCCACCCTCAGATTTGGGAGCCGAGTGGGGTCCTGACTCTTACCCTGGTAAATCTGCTCCATTAATAGCTATGAAAGAGCCTGAAGTTTCCATCCGAACTTTATCTGGCTTTGCAGCAAGCTGGAGGATTAAAAACCGTCGCAGGGGAAGGGAGGGAGCAGCCGTGGCTCACCCGGAATAGCCTGACCTATGACGGCACATACTGGCCTGGGGTGGGGAGTTGACTCCTGAGCTCACCAGTTATTAGCAGTGAGCACAGACATGCCTGCAGTCAGCAGCACACCCAGGGCCGTCTGCTCCATCCCAGGATGGTTTAGGGGGTCCAGAGGGATTTGTTAGTGCAGCTTGACTGTATGGCTCTTTGATGGGAGAGCTGGGAGCAGGCCTGAGGGCCAGCCTTGTGGAGACATCATTTGATGCTGCTCAAGTAACCTTAAGGTTTGACCTTCGGGCTGTTTGTATGGGGCAGATCTGTTTTTGAGGTGGAGTGGTATGAGAAGATAACCTTGGCCCTGCTGCGGCCCAGGGCTGTTGTCTCCTTGTTGTGTCATAGCAAGTAATAGAGGGATCCAAGTGGGCTGTATGGCTGCGACCCTCCCATAGGGCCAGCAGGCATGGGGCACAAACCTTCATCTACCAGGTGGGGGAAGAGTGTAGGAAGCAAGAGCAGGTTTTTTTAGCATAGTCAGGGATTCACTTCTTGTAGCCCCTCTCTTGTAACTGGTTTTGTTTTCCTTGCTTTGTTGCTCTGCTGGTGTCTCCAAGCCCTGTTTCACCTGCCCCATGTCGCTGCTGTGGGAAAATGCAGGGTTTCTTATTACTTCCTCACCCTCATTCAGAGCTGCTCCTCAGCTGAGCATTGCTGTTTTTTTCTTGGAGACAGGCTGTGAGTTAGAGCCCTTTCCAGTGCCCAGCGTTTTGCAGGACTTGTGCAGAGCACCTCAGCATAGCGGAAGGAGATCTTCCCAGCTGGCTGGATGACCCCAGGCTCGGTGTGCTTGTCCCCAGAGGAGCAGTGGAACGGCAGATTAACTGCATGTGGGAAGCAGGCGTGCGGCCATCGCAGTGAATAGACTGTGGGTGCTGCTCAGTGTTTTACAGCAGGAAGCACTGAGGCTGTTCTAAACCTTTGACCCCAGCGACATACTCCAGATTCCTCCCAGTTAAACAGTCTCCTTCCCTCCCCTCCAGGCCTGAAAGCATTCCCCCTCCTGACTAGCCAGACAGATGCATTCCCCCATAAAAAGATCCTTTGTGTCCCCAACAATTCTATTGATCTGCACACTGGGAACATCATTCTGCTTTGAAATTTGCAGCCTGCATACTTTATCGGTGATAGGTGCTACTGGCATTTTGGCTCTTTGAACATCTAGGAAGTCACCCAGCAGGTGGGAAATCCACATGCGGTAGATGTAGTAGGCTAGGGGAGTACAGCTGAACACAGGGCTTTGGAGCAGCATCCTTTCAGGAAGAGGTCCCCCATGCCGCCTGATGAGGAAGATGAGGCCATACTGAACCCTCTCCTGCTGGCATGGCAGTGTTGTGCAGCGCTGGCGTGCACGCCCTGTCACTGGAGCAGATGAGCAAGGGAGGCATCAGTGGCTGGTGTACAGGACTCTGCCTGTCCAATCAGTGTTGATGCATCTGCTCTCCAACAAGCTCTTCCGTGCCAAGGGTTTGCGAGGAAGAAGGGAATGTTGGTGCTCTCTATGTCCTGCCCTGTAGACAGGTTTACCAAGCGCGTTAGGCACTTGAGCTGTACAAAGTTGTGCTTCTAACTGTGGAGGTTTTTTGGTTCAGCTTTTGCAGTCTTCATCAGTATGTATACTTCCCTGATGCTGCCACCCCCCCCTCCCCCTTTTACTGACACTTGAATAGCTCAGCAGTTCCTGTGGGGGAGAATGAAAAACAGTGATTCCCTACTAGACATTCAATCCCAGCCTCAATAAGGGGATTTATGAGTAGGGTGCTGAATGGCTGCAATGACTTACTGTGTCTAGTGCTAGAGTCAGTTATTGTGGTCAGGGGTGAGCTGGGAATATGCGTGTGTATGTGGGGAAGAGGGGAACTGAGATTAGCCAAATAGACATAACACAAATGTCCTCTACCTTGGCTGTGTAAAAACATGAGAGTGGGCATGTAGGTGCTTTGGCAGTTGGATTAGATGATCATTCTAGGACCCTTCCAACTGGACTCTATTCTACATCTAGTCGCATGGACCTTCTTACTGCCATTTTGGGGACCAAGCATGAAAGCCTGATCCCTGCCCTGCCGGGAAAATGTCCTCCATACATTCTCTGAGAAGATCCATGTGTAGCAAAGGGAGCTGAGGGAAGCGGGTTTGCATGGCTGTCATGGCTACCTGGCAGTCCCTCAGACACTTCCTAGTGGCCTTCCTGTAGAGTTGGTGGCAGTAACATGCACCTGCTTTTCCATCTTGTCCCTCTTTACCCCAAGAGGGGCTGAACATGATGGCTGAGACCTGAGGTTAAAGAACCGCTGTGCTCAGCAGAGCAAGAAGACTTTAGTTTTACACTGCTTTCTGCCTCTTGGGCAGTCATGCTCTTCCCACTTAGGGCTCCCTTGCTTTTCAGGGTGTTCCTTTCTAGCCCAGAACCTACTGTGACCATGGCTGGGTGGGCCTTTCTCTGTTAGACAAGACTTTTTTTTGACACTTTCAGGCTTTGTTTTCAATTAACAAAGATGATGTAATCGAGTGTAGCCTATGGGTTGCATCCCTGTCTCCCTGCTGCTGGAGTTGCCTGGGGCATGACAAATACATGCTGCCCCCCTCCACAGCTGCAGTTTGCCTGGCCCTCTTGTGATGGCCCTACCTTCCAGCCCAGTAAATGAACTGCTTTGTTCAAAGCTTTGGGAACAATCCACTTAGCTGCATGGAGAGATCGTTGAGAGAAGTGTGATAAGGGAAGTAGTCTGATAAGGACTTTTCTGCAGGCCTGTGGGGAGCTGTGCCGTGCAGGGAGGCAGTGAGAGGAACAGGGCTGGCTGCTGACACTGTCATTGTCACTGTAGATTCATGTTGTAAGGTCCCCAGTTGCTTTCAACAGCCAGCTCCTGCCAAGCATGTGCATAGTGAGAGAAGGTGGAAAGAAGCTGCTCAGCCACCTTCTCTCTCTAAGCAGTTCGCTGCATGGCTTTCCGTGTTCGAGAACAGACCAGCTGTTGTGGGAGCAAAAACTCCACCCTGTCTGGGTCAGAGACAAGTATTAAATCAGGTTAAGTGTAACCACACAACATAAGGCATGTTAGGATGTGGTTTGCTTCTTGCTGGTCCAGGAGATGAAAGAACTGTGTTGCTATTGCCTGGTCTGCAAAAAGTGTTAGACCAGAGAAGGACAAATCTCACTCATGGTTTTTGGTATAGCAAAGTATAAGAGGTCTAAGTTCATCCTGATTGTCTGTAAGTCCTTTTTCAAACTATGACTATGTGGAGAAGTATTTCAGAAATTCTGAGTGCAAGAATAAGGGAGACTTTTAAGCTTTCCTTCTTTCTCATGAGCAAAAACTCGCAACTATTTCTTTGTCTCTGCTTTGCTGTGTCTGTGTTTGAAGTCTCCTGACTTTCTCCTCTCTCTCTCTGCAGGTCCTTCAGAAGCTTGGGAAAGCTGATGAGACAAAAGATGAGCAGTTCGAACAGTGTGTGCAGAACTTCAACAAACAGCTGGTAAGATAATTGGTGATATGTAATTACACCCTGGGTTTCGGTATTAGCTTCCAGTCATCTCCTGCAATATGCAATTAAAGCCCATTAAATTAAAGGATGCCATAGGCCTATTGAAATGACCCACAACTTGTAGCTGTTCACTTATGAGAAATGACACTGTCTTCCAGTGTCCCAGTCACGGAGTCAGGGGGAGTGCATGGTGAAAAATGGTACTTGTTCGAGACCCAAGTTTAGGAAAATAAGTAACTCAACCAGGACACTTCCTTCAGATAGCAGCTGCTTTGTAATGTAATTTTTCGGGCTGAGCTGGAAGCAGAGACATGAGAGCAACATTGTGTCTCTGAAAGATGGATAGCAAACAGATTAGAAATCAAAAATAACGTGGAGCAAGGCAGATTCCGTTTCCTAAGTGCAACGGGAGGCAAAAGAGACAAAAAAGCTCAAATGGTGAAAAGGGAACCTCCTTCCATGGCTAAGATCTAAGTCTGGCTTCTCCTCATCCTTGCACAATCACTGTGTCAGGCCTGAGTCATTGTTCTTTCGTGTGCCTGCTTCATCCCTATATTTTAGCGCACAAAAATATTTTAGCAGTGTAGCAATTTCCCCCACCCTCCGACTGAAACAGCACTCGGTTTACATCTTGAACTGGGTGTGTGTGTGGTTTTTTTTTTTTTATCTGGAGCTTTCAGCCACCCATAGGAGGGGAAAAACATCACTTGCCCCAGGGATTGTGTTTGGTGTTAAGGAAAGTGTTTCGCGGCAGGAAAAGCATGCCACACCAATGCTCAGGTGGTGCTGAAGACATCTTTCAGCCACTTTGTGCCCTCCTATATTTGGAAACTTTTTCTGGAGCTGTTTGTGACAGCTGCACCGTATCTGTTAAGACTCAGCAGATGTGGTTATGTGTCACAAAACCAGCTGAGAAGGGATTTGCCTCAGCTGAATATAATGAAAATCTTTCAGTCTGACTTCAACTCGTGTCTAACTGGAGCTGACTGCAGATTCCTGGAGACTCATGCACGTTCTCTTGGCAGTGATAGTCACTGTTGCTCCAGAAGTTCATGCAACATTTCTATAGCACGTCCACTGATGATATTCTCTTGTACACAGAGGAATACAGTTTGGCTTCCTTCTGACAACATGACATTATCAGGTGTGATTTCCTCATACAATTTTTAAGTATTGGCAGGCAGAAAATAGCCTTTTAAAAGGAGGAATACTGAAAAACTTAGCCAGATCAAGAAGTTTGGATTTGTCTGGAATAGCTTTTCAATTTCCAAAGCCACGAGTTCCAGTGGTGGACTGAGAAGCCTGTTATAGAAGCACTGCCGCTGTACCCCTTAGAGCTGAATTTGTTTGCCCATCTTGCAGGGGCAGGCCATGAACTAAATTCTCCAGTTTATCTAAGGAGCTGGAGACTGCTCTGCATTTGCTGCATGGGGTCTGTTGGTTTTGCTTGGGCCCTCAGTGTCCCTAGTACTAAAATGAATACAAACTATGCCTGTTTTACAGGACAAACCATAAATATGAGTTAACTGGATTGTTAGAATATCCAGGGCTGAGGAGTTGTTACGATGCCAGCCAGACTGGAAAAAAACACCTTCAACTCTATATGCATATGTACACACTTGTTTTTATTTTTATATGTATGATAAGCGTGAGTAGTACAGCTATGTGTAAGATTTCTGTGGCTCTTTCCTTACAAAGTCTGCTCCAGTGGGAAAGTCTGGAGGAAAGCTGATCTTTTGCTGCAGGCTTGTGAGAGAACAGCTTCCCTGTGGGACTGACTGGGGTGTGACCAGGCAGTGGCCCTGTTTGTTGCTTGATTTAGAGGCTCCTCTGATGGCAGTGACTGTGTTGGGCCACTTAGACACATGTTCCCATGCGAGGGCTGTCGATGAATGTAGAGCAGGTCTAAAAATCACTTACTCGTTTTCAACTAAGGTGTCTTGTGGTTCTCTCAAATGGTGGTTGAGTGGAAATAAGGGGAAGCATTGCACTTCCCAGCTCTCTGTCCATTCAGGCTCGTATAAGAGCACCACTCTGAGGTCTCTGAATGGTGGGAGCTTTTTAGCTCAGATGGATTTGCTGCGTGACAAATGACCTGGACATAACCATGCTTCTGCAGGGCTCCAAGGTTCGCTTGTGTCTCTTGAAGGCTTGACAAGCAGCACGACTGGCTCCCATGTTATTCCCTCATGACAGATTATCTTTGGCAATTAACCTCCCAAAAAGTTCATTCAAAGGCTTCCTCCTCCTTCCATTCCCCAGTGTCACTTGAGTTCAGGCACTGACAAAAGGGTCTGTCCTGGAAATAGTCCTGTAAAGATGCACCAGAGCCCCTGCCCGAGGTGTGCCAGGCTTTGGCTTCTCTTCCTCTGTGTTAGAAATACTCGCTGGAGAGACAGTGGGAGGCTGGTGGCAGCCCTTACGCTTGGCACCACACAGTGCTTCTGCCTGGCAGAGCGGTTTTGATACCCTTTGTGAGCTGTCATTCGTGTGGAAGTTCTGTGTTAGATTACAGCGTTTCACACAAACACATGAGAGACAAGCTGCTGCTGGCACGAGCTGCTTCCATCCCTGCCCGTACCCCACAGTGTTCGGCACAGCCTCAGCCTGCAGCGCAAGCAGTGTGGACTTAATCTTTGCTCCTGCAGCAGGTTGGCCATGGACCATTACAGTCTAGTTTGGAGAGAGACTTTCTGTCCAGGCAACAACCCTTCGTGCCCGGCAGTTTCCACTTCAGCCCTGCGTAGCAAATCAAGTTCAGGCATGCCTGGTACCCCAGGATGGGATCTTCTCACCAGTTGTTCATGCTTTGTGTCTTAACAGTTTTGCTGAATGGAAGCTTATCTGGAGCTGTTGTTTCATTGCTTCCTCTTGCACCTTTATGCACAGTCTGCTCTTCCAGTCCTATATTAACCTAATCTGGAACAGGACACTACTTGTCTCTGTCAGGTATAGAACATCCCTGCTGATAAGAAAAATCCTTCCCATCGGAACTGCAAAACCAGGGAGGTTATGTAAAGAAGGAGTTGCAGTCTAATGTTAGGATGAAAGAATTTCTTTTGAAGATTGGGGAAAAAAGAGTTTTAGGAAACCTGTCTACTACCAAGCAACAGCTCTATGGAACATCACGTACTTGGCTAGTGCTCAGTGGAAGGTATTGTAAATAACAGCCCTGCAACTAAACAAGAAAGCACAGAAGGAAACCAAACCACTCTTGTGTTTAACAGAGCTATAAGTAATAGGTAGTTCATCAGGTCTTTGGAGAGAGAGCTTTTCCAGCTTCCAAGCACAGCACTTCTATTTTTAAAACTGCATCTTTCTCTACGTACTGTCCTTCATATTATACCTGGTTGTGTTAGAGGCTCACAGGGTTGAATTACACTGTGGTTGCAAGTATGGCAAAGCCTCCTCAAACAAGAGGATACTTGTGTGTTGGAGTAGAACAACTTATTGAGGTCACTTGTACATCAGGACACAGTGTCATTGTCCCTGTGCAAAGGTTTTAAGTCAGTTTGTTTTGCAGGGATGAGAAGTGAATATAGGGTTCAGGTTCAGCACTGATCTTCAATTTTTGTCCTAGTTTTACTTTCCTTTTGTGGAGTTCTGTTATTCTGAGATAAATATATGTGCTATTTCTTCTTTTTTGTTACGTTCTTGCAATTAAAAAATGCTATTAGATTTTTGAACATCTTGAGGTTCAACCATACCTCTATAACTTCCTTCTGCACACCTTTAAACCTACTGCTTTTTGATAACTGGGAAATGGATTTTTCCAGTTTCCAGTGTAACTCTCTTCCCTACTTTTTTTTTAACCTCTGAGTTTAGGAAGCATCTTTTAAATGTGCACTCAAGGGTGCTGAAAGTTTCGGTTCTGTACAGTATTTGATAGTATTTGATTGCATCAGGCACAAGCAAACACATCTTACAGCTTCATTGAACTGCTGCTTGTCAGCTCAGCCTCCCTGATGGTCCCCAGTGTGTGTGCTCTTTGATTACTCTGGCACCTCTTCCCTGGTGAGTTCTGACTGCACTGCTAGGAAGGTCTCAGCTGTCCAGGTTTCCACTTTCACCTTCAGCCAGCAAAGGCTCTACATTTGTTTGCTTTGTGTTTTAAGAACTCTGAGGACTTTTGCAGTAGATGTGGTCATTATTCCTTTCCTCTTGTACTCTCTTTGGGTCAGTTCCTAATGCTGAAGCCTGACTTTCTTTTATAGAAGTGGCCAGCTCTTTTCCATCCCTCATTTCCTTTGTTGATGGCAGCAGGAAAAGAACAAATGTGAACTCATCCAGAACTTTCGAGGCAAGGAAAACACATTGGACCATATTATTGGAAGCGGATGGATTTCTCCACAAAGCTATGCTAGCACTGCCACTTCAACAGCTGGGCAGATTTAGCCTCTGCTTAGAGAGCACAGCTGCACTGAGAGCACAAGGGATCACAGCATAAGCACAGTTGAGGCAAGAGATGCCTGAGTGGTGGGGAGGGCTGATGGGAAACATCTGCTTTTGAAGCTAGTAGCTCTGAGGCAGCTACCAGAGATGGCCTGTGAGCTCCCTGTCTCTGGAATTGTCTTCAACTGTCAAAATTCATTATGCTGCCCCCCCTCAATGGGACACAAACTGGGAAAGAAGAGGAGGAATGGCAGCAGGCTGTGAGGAAGGTGTGAGGTGTAGTTTTTGCTTTCCTTCATTCTTGGTTTTACAGGCACTTTGGGGGTTAGTGAGGATCCCACAGGGTAAGGGAAACTTTTGGAACAGAAATCTTTGCCTCTTAAACTTTTTCTGTACTTCTTGCATACTCCAGAGGTTGCCTGCAAAGGTAACCTCAATGTTTGCTCCTTCCCTTGCTTTGACATGCTCCATGGTGGTGTTAGTCAACTTCTCAAGCCTTGGTCTTCCCTTCCTTTCTGTATAATGTCACTGTCTGGATGTACATATGTATGTGTGCATGTGCGAACCGACTTTTCTGTAAAAATCTTTAGGAACCTTTCTAATCTGGGTTCTTGTACTGCACTCAGCTATTCTAAAGGCTCCAAATTGGCAAAACTCAGCCCAGCTTCTGGTTTTTAATCCTTTTGTTTCCTAGTGAGTGAGATCTGCTGCTGGCAGGTCACATCCACAGTGAAGGTAAAGAAAAAGTTCATTAACTGTGTATTTGCAAGCTCTGCTGCACAGAACAACTTAGAATGTTTGGGTAGGCCAGAGGTCCCTTCTAACTACTTTGCACTGGAGTTTTGGTTTGCAGTGTGGCAGGAAAAAGTGGTGAGCTAAGCTGCTCCCAAACCAGTATAAAATAAATCAATTGTACCTATCTTCTATATCCTACAGACTCCCTTCAGTTACGTTTGTTGCATAGAGCCACTAGCCCTTGGCTTATAAACTGATTGTTGCCCGTAGGACCCTTGCTAGTTGCTTGTAGGAAATCGGAACAGTAAAGCTGGCTCTGCTGGGAAGAGCAAATCGCAGCTTTACCCACATCAAGTTACTCGGTACTATGGTGATACTGTTGACCAAACATGCCTGCAGGTCACTGGCTGTGGGCTTACCAAGTCAGAGGGCTGTGTGGTCTCCCTGTTGACATTTGTGTTTCATGTTCTCTTTATATGAGAGAATAATTGCTGATCTCCTTCCGTTCACAGTCCGAAGGCACGAGGCTGCAGAAGGACCTCCGAACTTACTTGGCTTCCGTAAAAGGTAAGGTCTGCATAAGCAGAGGATTGTTTCCCCTCTTGTGCTTGCTTACGCAGTGAGGTTTCTGCAGCCACCCCCTCCCTGGTGTTTCCTCAGATGTGGGTTGTAGGAAAGGTCAGCCTTGTCTGGGTGGGGAATCTTTCAGAATCCTTGAGGAGCAGCTGGTGTGGAATGGAGTTGTGCTTTGATGCCAAATACGTCATAGTGTCTTAGCAGGTAAACTCTCACATCTTTTCCTAGGGGAGGACAAAACACAAAGAGTTTGATAAGATTGCACCCTTGGTTCCCTTTTCCCTCTGGTTACCTTCTGTGTCTCTGTTATCAAGGGTCAGACATTCTGTACTGAAAAGCTTAGCATTTGTTATAACCCTCCTGTGTCCCCATTCCTCAGGGTGAGGGTTAAACTGTGAAGCACACACTATTTCCTTCTTTCTGAAGCAGTTCCCTGTTCTTTCCTAGCCATGCACGAGGCCTCCAAGAAGCTGACAGAGTGCTTGCAGGAAGTTTATGAGCCAGATTGGCCTGGGAGAGATGACACAAATAAAATAGCAGAGGTAAGACTGTCCAGGGTATGGGGTCACCAGGCTTGGTCTGTCAGCAGATACGAGCTTTGGGCTGTGTATCTGTGCACCACATATCTTCAGGCATATGACTTGGTAGGAGAATTGGAGATGCAAACTCAGCATTGGGAAGAAGGGAAAGCAGAAGGGATGTGACCTGTATTTTTGTCTGCGTAGAACACTGTCCCTGGATGCTTAAATGTTACACAGAGCTGTATGTTTATGCCCATAAGTGATTTTTTTTTTTTTCTCTTGGCAGTGGCTAAACAAGGACAGAGGATGCCAAAAAAGAATCAGTAGAGTCAACTGGATGTATTGCTTATGCTTTGTGCAAGGGAAAGGGGAGGGAGGCTAAAATCTATGGCCAAAGCATGGTCAGAGCAGCCATTGTGTAGCTGCAACAACCTCCCACTCACAGCACCACCACCAGGTGCCATGTTTTGGTTGCTACCTCGTTTGGCTGAGCCTGGTGTCACCCCAACCTGCTGTTCTTCTCACACCTTGGTGAGGTGATGCTTGTCCAACTTGTGCAGGTGTTTTCCATGGAGCTTAGGGCACAGCCTGTGAATTGACAGCTTGGATCCCCCTTGACAAGTGCGTATGCTGGGTCCAGGTGGAGGCAGGTGCCCTCTGCTCTTTTACTCAGCTGTTCTGCTGAGCAGCAGCTGTGGCAGTTGAGCTCTGTGGATCCATCTGCCATGAGGCTGCAGGACTGGGCTTGTCTGCAGCTGTCTATGGCACTGGAGCAGTGTGGATAAGGAATAGAGAGGGGAGCAGGAGAGGGACTCTCCCCTTCCTCTGCTTTCCCCTGCAGAAAATCTTACCTGAAATAACATCTGCATCTTGCCCAGGAAATACTGACTTCAAAGCAGATAAATCAAACAAAACCTGAACGTTTCCAGGTCAATTCTTGCATTAACATGGAAACTTGCCTTTAGGAAGTGCTGCTGCAGTAAATAATGGAGTTGTAATTCAACTACTTCGGCTTCACTTTTTCTATTGTTTTTTCCTGAGCCACTACGGTGCCTCCTGGGAGACTGTCCCTTCAGAGAGTTTGAGGAAGGGAGGTCAGAGGGACCAGGGGGCTGGAGAACTAACTGTAGCTACTCTGAGCATCTGCAGGAATGTTTCCAGCCCTCCACCTCCCCCCATTAATGTCTTTGTTTATATTTCTCCCTTTCAGAAAAAGACAGGTAAGAAAAAAGTGCTGTTCCTACCAAAAAAAAAAAATTAAAAAAAAAAAATCCCACATGAAGTGGTCATTTTCCCTGAATATTTTAGCCAAAACCCATTAAGTGGAAAAACAGGAGAGGGGAGCAATCCAGAGTGTTGATGGGAAATGAACTGTGCCTGAGATAAGATCAAGGATGAAGTAGCACTGCAGGCGAAAAGACAGGCCCTCAAAGGAAGTTTCATGAAGGGCTCTGTGTCCTTGGGGAGGCCACTGGATTTAGCAGCATCACGCTTTCTTCTCTGATTCTACAGTTTCAGCGTGACCTCTGTTTTCAACTAATTTCTCTGCTCCTTAGTTTTCCGAAGAGATTACTATTTATTAAGAGCTCTGTGGAACAGAAATTGTTGACTGTTAGGACTTGTGGAGAAAAAAGAGAAAAGCAGCGCTCCGTGTTCTTAACAGCTAGCTCATTACTTTTGTTTTTCAGAACAATGATCTCCTCTGGACAGATTTCCATCAGAAGCTGGTGGATCAGGCACTTCTGACCATGGATACATACCTTGGCCAATTTCCAGATATTAAAGTAAGATTTTCTTTAAACCTTTTGACCTAGAGACTCACGGCAGATGAAACCTGTGAATCAATTTCTCGCATCCCCGTCTTTAGGAGGATGTGTGTGCTGTGCTGCTGCAAGCTCTCCTTTTAGGGCAGCTCAGACCTTTGCAGCTCTGGGTCATGTGAAAATGTTATGTTCTCCTTTTGGGCTTGAAATGAGAGTGAAGAATCTAGGGGAAAGATACTGAAGGGAAAACCTAAGTGGGAAAGAGGAGGATACCTAAAACTTCCTATTGTGTCACAGTGCAGGAGGGCAGCGTCAGCAATAACTTGCAAGCTTTCAGTCTCTTTTTCAGTCCTTTGTTTTTTTAACTTCCTCCATACTTTGTACTACAAGGAAGTAGTGAGTGGCAAATGTGCTTCATAGGTAGAGGCTGGTGTGGAAGGCAGATTTCTGTGTGTTCCCTGAAGTTCAGCTTTGCTTTTTGTGACGAAAAGGGAATGCTGGATGTGTGTCTTTTTGGGGGAGATTGTACGTAGGGACCTGGGTTGGAATGATGTCGTCTCCCTCCCCCCACAGTTACCTCCTCTCCATTCCTTTTGAGAAGGTTATGCAGGAAATGTCTTCACCATATGGAAGCACTAGTAATGATATCACCATATGGGAAGTATCAGCTTGGCTTCTTCCCAGTGAAAACAACCCTTTCCCCACCACATGTCTCTTAGAACGTTTGTCAATATTTGTTGCTTCAGGAGGATCATGCTGTATCAAAGGGGGCAGGTCACAGGCTTGTAAAATGAGCCCTGAACAGCAGTGTCCTTGTCTCCTGGGGCTCCTTGGTTTTGCTTCATTTTTCCAGCGTCTTCTGTCCCTGGAAGTCTGTAATGGGGAAGGGCGAAGCGGTTTGCCGTTGCTTTCCGCCTGCTCAAGGCTGTAGAGCTGATCACTCCCCGTGGCGTGATGCCGTGTGCCTCAGCAGCGCGGGGGCTCGTGTGCTGCTTCCTAAGCAGGTTTTATTTCAGGCTCGCCGTGGACTCATGCTTCTGCACTGCTTCACGTGTCATCAGCCTTGTCGGCTGTGCACTGGGTCGCCTCGGAGTATCACCTTTCTTCTGTGCTTAATGTCTTTGAGACTTCTTAATTCTGCTGGGGTCCTGCTGAGGTTTTACGGTGCGATTTTAAAAAGAGCACAAGATTGGGACCAACCGAATTCCACCAAAACTCAAGGTGTTGGGCACTGAGCGTCCATGGAAGAAAGCTCCATTTCTGTCTTCCAAATGGACCACTAAGGGGTTTATTACTGATGTCCCTTTCTCAATCCTCAGATGATGTTCTAAAAAATAGAAATTACAGCAATTTTATGCACAATTTAAGTAATGCTTTAAAGAGAGCACTACTGACCTCTGCTTCGCTTCCTAAAATAAGAGTTTGCCTTTCTGTTGGTTCCTACTGTGGACATTATTTCAACCAAAAGATGTGGATATTATTTCAACCAAAAGATATGGATATTATTTCACAGAGCTGGCTAAGTGTTTAAAATGGAGTTTCAGTGGTATGAATTTAAAAAGGTCAATATGTTTTTATTGGTAGTTCAGCTGAATGCATCATCCTCCTTACCCCAGAGCAGTGAGAATTGCTCAGATCAAGTCTGGTATCTTCAACTGGCTGAATCTCTTACAAGTACTGTGGTTGAAGGTTGCTACAGTTGTACAAAAGTCTAGTTTGGCTTCATGTAAGGAATTGGAGTTCTTGAGGATGGCAGGCAAAAAAACCTCCAGTCTTAAGTAATTTACACAATATTTCAGTTGTTTTTCATTGATGTGGTAATAGTTTTCTGTTTTGTGTTTTCCACAAAAGCAAATTTCCTGCTTTTCCTGGAATTCTGGCATTACTGTGATAATGAAATATGATTTATGGAGAGAAGATGATTTTAATTTAGCTGTGTGAAGGCACGTTTTTTGTTAACTGCCCAGTAATTCAAATGGGTCATGAGTTAGATCATGCGTGCATTATTTTTTTGTTAAATTCTAACATATTCTGAAATCTCCTTCACTTGAGTGGCTGGAAAAATTCCCTTGAATTTTTTGGACTTCCAATGGGATCCATAGCAAGAATGTGAAAACATAGCATTCCTTTAGTAAGGAATTTTTATAAGTTAAAGGGAATAACTCTTAAATGTTGGGTGGGGAGAGGTGAACAAAGCCTCTCTGTCTTCTGTAACTCGAAAAACAGGAATGCAGAAAGTACGTTATCCTTTCTTTGCCGGTCAGTACGTATAGCTTCTTGGAGTAGGACTCTTGCATAACACACAGTATTTCTGAGTGAGTTTCTGGTGGAGGCTGCAGAGTATTCAATGAGACTACAGGTCTCTGCAGTGAGTCCAGAGATGAACCATAACCCAAGTTCTGAATAGCTGTGGAACTGGTGATTTTTTTTTTTTTTTTTTTCTGTCTTGCAATGAAACTGGTAGTTTGTTTCTACTAGGTCTAGACTCAAATATTGGTAAGGGGAGGAAGTGTTTTGTGGTCATGTGGGTGTGTTTGGTGCATGGGGGTGGGTTTCTTTGGTGTTTGTTTGTTTATTTTTGGGTTTTTTTTGCTTTTGTTTTTTAGGAAGCTTAAATTAAGATGGATTTTATTGCAAAGCAGTAAACTGTTGGAGTTCAGCTTTTACCATCAGATAGTGGTGGGTGGCTGCAGCTCTCCTAGAGTCACACAAGGAAGCTACCCTGCAGCCTTCCAGGACTGGGCTGTGTCTCATTACTGCCATCACAGGCACTCGTGTGACCAGTGGATACTCACAGTGTATCCCTACCTTGCAGCATTTCCACGTACTGTTGTCGTTTCCGTGTACTCTAGCAGAAACATGAGGGTGGGGATTAGAAGATTGGGGGCTGCAAAAAAAGGCAGAAGTGACCTTTTTGAGACATGGGTAACTTTGATTCAAACTCCCTGGTGGGGTGCAGGGTAACCTACAAGTGACTGTCGTGTCACAGAGGTGGGTAAAACTCTAGCTATCTCTACCAGTCTGATCTGAGGGGAAAAGATGCTTTCTCTTCAATCCATAATCTGGGCATGTGTTTTATCTGGGGCGTGTGTGGAAGATGCATTAACTAGCATCTCAGAGGTTGTCATGCTGCTGGAAGCCAGCCTCCCTGTGACATCCTGTCTCTGTCCCTGGCTGGCAGCGTGATGCTGGGGAGGTGTCTTCTAGTGACCCCAACTGTGAGGTGGCTCAGCTTCGTCGTGATTCCTCTCTTGGAGTGAGCTGAGTGCTTTGAAATCTGTTTGGATATGCGTGTGGCTGAGATCCTGCAGATCTGCCGTGACTCACACAGAGCTGCCCCAGCATTTGCTGAAAGTGCAGAGGAGCATGTGTAGGAGACGTGCAAACTGGTCCCAGCTGGTCTGGCAGAAAGATCAGCCCTGAGTGTGGTTTTGCAGTTTATCTAGAAGAGCCGTGGGAGAGGAGACCACATCTCCCTGCCAAGTGCAGTGGAGGGGGGGACTTTGCTTTTGCAAGTAAATCCCAATGCTGATTCCTAATCTTGCGCTTTCAATTCCCCTAGGTGCTGTGGTTAATTAGAAACCCTCCTGGCCCCTTGCCATGCCTTTTCACTCCAGTTCTCCAGCCTGGCTCTAAACTGCTGGTTACTGACGCTGGGCCAGGCTATGCAAGCTGGAGTGCTGCTAGGGTCAGGCTGAGAAGACTTGTGCTTGTAGAGAGTGTGGGGGTGAGGATCTGAGGAGGGTGGATGGTTCTTAATCCAGTGGGCCTAAGGCTTGCCAACATGAATCCCTGCGGCAGGAGAGAGAGCCTGAAGCACTCCAGATGAAGAGGGGTAATGGAGGATCAGGCTACAGGCCTGACAGTCTGTTCTGGATTCTCACCCATGGGCCTGTCAGGATTCCATTCCTGAACACGTGTCTGGTACACGGTTGGGTCCTTCCTCACATTTGTTGTGGCCTCAGTATGTCTTGCCTATTAGTGACCCAGTGCTACAGCTTTTCCCTTGCCTTTCTTTTTCTTAATAGCTAATTACAATGGACCACTGCCTGCGGCTGCAGCCATTTCTGTATGGACTCCTGTTGCAGGGTCAAAACTGCTGTCCTAGGCATGTTCTGAGCACGTGCTTTTTGCTGTGCTGGTAACAGAAATGCCTTCTTGAACTTAATCTTCTGAGCTTCCACATGAACTAGGGCTGTGAGCTGGTTGGTTAGAGTCTGGCTGCAGCCCTGTGGAGGCCCTGGAAATGATGATGTAGGCACATGAGGAGGCTTAGGAAGAGCCGGAGCTACAGTTCTGAAAACATTAATTGGGGGGGCCTGTTGGTTGTGTCCCTTTACTTTCCCTGGAGGGTTTTCCTCCCTCTGGAGTGGTGGTTGTCACAGGTGGCTCCCAGGGCCACCTCTCTGGGCAGCCTGTGTGGAATATCCAGTGAGTGTCCTTGTGTGGGTAGAACATGGGGCTTTCTGGAAGTTGGGTGAAGAGTGGGGGCTTTTTCCTTAGAGGCTGTGACAACTTTTCCTTAGAGTTGTGACAACGCTTTTCTCCATCTTTCTTAGTCTCGTATAGCGAAGCGAGGAAGGAAGCTTGTGGATTATGACAGCGCCAGACACCACTTTGAAGCCCTGCAAACCGCAAAGAAGAAGGATGAAACCAAAATCGCGAAGGTAAAGCAAGCAGAAGGATGTGCAGCCATCCATTCACTTCATGATGTCTGCATTTGTCTTACTGAGCATCTTCTAAGTGCACCTCTACCTCTTCACTGGGCGTGTTTTGTTCAGAGAGGTGTCGTGAACTGGTGAAGTTTGGCTAGGTATTTCCTTCTCATTTGTTTAGTTCTAGAAAGCAGGGAGGTCTCTCTTTTGTTGATTCAGACTCACCATCATCAGTGAGCATCTCTTGGCGGCCAGAGCCGCCATGCACTTCCTCAGATGCTGCAGGATGCCTAACCCCTGTCAAGAAAGTTTATGTGCCTCTGGGAGAAGCAGTCTTGCACTGCCCCAGCAAAATTTGCCCATTTTTGTCTGCTTCTTGGGGCTCTGTCTCCCTGTCTTACCGCAGTGTTTGAGTGTTGCTTGGGGTTGGTTGTGTTTGTAGTCCTCTGATATTCTAAGACAGAGACCCTTAGGAGTGTGAATTACAAGTCTGTTGGTGGAAATGCACCCCATGTACACCTGATGACTGTTCTGTTGGTCACAATTACTGGACAATAAATATGGCTGAAAGAAGGAAAGCAGTTTTCTCTTGTCAGGGTGTGGTTTCTTTCATGCCTGTGAACAGCTTGATCTAGGGTTAACCCCAGAGCATGCACAACATGCAAGTGCAGGATTTTTTAAAAAAATTAAAATAAATGTCATTAAAAATAAAGTTTAGATTTTCTTTTAAATGTAGCTGAAGAAAGGTGATAGTGCTAACCACCTTCTAGAGAAGGTGCATGGTTTGAGTACCTGCCCAGAAAATAAACTGTGGATTATTCCTGTACCCTGAGTGGATTTGCACCCATGGGTTCACCCCACAGAACAGGTCTTGACACAACAGAATAGTCCAGGACTGGGGAGACATCTTTAGTTCTCTTGAATGTGGGCCATGGCACATCGGGACCCTTCAGGCTAGAAGCAGTGCAGGAAAGAAAGAGCCTTAGATCTATATTTTTTTTTTTTTTTTTAACCAGGTTGAGAAGAGTTGTCGTCTTTTGTTTAGGATTATTTCTGGTAGGAGGTTTCTCCTGCATGGAAGAAATAAAGATGCATCTCTCCCCTGAGTGAAAGATCTGCATTTAATGGCCAACTGACAATACTTTTATTTTTAAGCTGCAAGTCATCAGTCATTTGCTCACCCAGTACGTGCACTGTGATTAACCTTGAAAGACAAGGGGGAGAGAGATGGATGGCTCAGGTGTCATTGCATCATTTGTGTGGCAAAGCAAGTCTTGGTTCTGTATGCGAGGCATGAGGCCCGGCTGGTTGTGCCTTCTGCTCAAAGCAGTACTTCACTGTGTTTGTGGGTAAGAGAAGAATTTCCCTGAGGCCTGGTATTAAGTGTTATGTATTTTCTGGTGTGTGCCTGTGGGATCTGTGCAGCAGTGAAAATGTTTTTTGTAGGAATTCATCTACTCAAGTTGGTACCTGGTGATCTGCCTGCACCAAAGAGGCTGGCCACCTTTGTCGTTGCTGCACTTGCTCATGTTGCCTCAAATGTTCACGTAAGACATTATTAAGAAGGGATTGTTTGTTGTTCCTTTGTTAAAGTATGGAGAACAGTGCAGTCTGAAGAGTGAAATGTTGAGACTTAGGAGTTGGTGCTCTGTTCTTGATTCAGCCTGTGCTGGTGTCTCTTACTACTTGATTGGAATCTTCTCGTTAGCCAAAATGTACACTGGATCAGATCTTTCCACCCTCTGTGCTTTAGGCTATAAGCTCATGCATGGGATAACGTGACACATTGCACTGTCCTGATCCTGTACAGATGGGAGCAGTTATGTGTGTACGCTCTTCTCACAAATGGGCAGGTTTCACAGCCCAGCCTGTGATCCCATGCTAGCAGTCACGCAGCTCTGCAGGGCTGTGGGCAGCAGCCAGTGCTCAGCGTGCACCAGGCTGATGCAAGAGGTTCGCCTCTGTGACTGAGATTTTGCTCATGTGACCTTTGATGCAGGGTTGTTCTAGTGTAAGGTGCTTTGGAATATGATGACAGGCCCCTAGGGAAGAGAAATCTTGTTTATGACACAGCGTACAAATAGATGGGATCTGACTTGATTTGAAGTTTCATGGTATAGGAACACAAATAGCAATGCGAATACTTTTTGGAGCTATATGGGCTCTTCTCTAATATATGGATGTTCTTTTCCCACTCAGGACTCCTACCACTTACTGCTAAACTCACAACTCGCCATAAAATAAAGCACTGTGGACTTTCAGCTGTTGCATGCAAATAATTATGGTGGTTAATTAATCCTGACCTCTTTTTCAAGGAGCTCTCGCTTCACAGCCATGACTTGGAGTAGGGTTGTCTGTGTGCTAGGTCACTAACAACTGTATCTGTTGCTCTTTGCAGCTGCCTGGCTGGTCTGCAGTACCCCAGCCCACACTGGAGCATTAATTTCTGCTAAACTTGGCATGCTTCAAAGGATTCATAACTGATCCGTCCTGGGATATTTGTTGGTGGTTATTTTTTCTCTCACCTTGGTGCTGCTGGTTTGGCCCAGCCTCTAGAAACACGATTGTGATTTTAATTTTTTTATCCTAAAAGATATATGTTTGTGTCTCTCTTGTTCTCTGTTTATTTTTTTCTCTTTTCACTCAAACATGCTCCCTCCCCCAGCCTGTTTCGCTGCTTGAGAAAGCTGCGCCTCAGTGGTGTCAAGGGAAGCTACAAGCTCACCTCGTTGCGCAAACTAATCTGCTCCGAAATCAGGTGACTGCTGATCTACCTGGCTCTAACCCTGCATGTGCTATTTTGGGCTCTAGATCGTACCACGCAACTCATCTCTAGGCAACGTTCACTCTAGTCCCCTCTGTTAAGCGTGTCCTTGGTACTCCCGAGCCACAGCCGACAAGTGGAAGGTGCTGACCGATGGATGATTCTGTGGCTGCCTGATTGATTTCTAATCAGGTGTGCTAATACTGGACTGTGGTTTTCTCTCCCTAAAATGAAATCAGGATGAAGAAAGGCTATGGAATAACACCAAGACAGAGGGTGATGTAATGTAATTTCTCCAATTATTCCTTACTTTTTCTTCAAAGAGAAGCAATCAATTTTTATTGTTGCTGTTTCAAATAAAAAAAAAGAGGAAAACATTGAAAAAAATTGGCTTCTCATTTCTGCTGTTGAGTAAAGCCAAGAAAAAAAAGCACATTGCTTCAAAAGCTATTTCTATGGCTGCAGAATTAAATTGCAACATTCTCCCACGGTAAGATCCAAGTTTCCAAAATGGGCTCTGACCTGGCTCTTGAGGTGTAAATGAGCTGTGTCCAGGTGTACAGAGGTTCAGTCTGCAGAGAAGCCCAGACCAGGGAATTTCTACCCCGTGTAATACATTTGAACAGTTCCAGGTTGAGGTCATGGTTGCAGAACTTGGCCGAACATGTTGGTTATAGCATCCTGAGGGACACGAGAGCAGCTTGGAGAAACTGCAGGGACTAAGAATTTCAGTCCTATTTGCGTAGGAGAAGTGTGGCTTCCTGATGAAATCTCCCTTGGTATTTGCCTTCGAGTTCCTTAAGGGGTAAGAGGGAGCTGACAGAAAACAGTCAGCAAGAAGAAAACTCTTTCCCTGGGCAAGGGATCGTAAATCATTACCCAAGCTGGGAGAGTGCCAGTTACCTGCTCAGAGTTCCTGGTGAGCTCATCTGTTCTCATTCAAACGCTCCTAGTTTTCACATTCCTTGTCAGTGAATGGATTGCAGTTTGGAAACACTAAACTGCTCTCACCTTATAAAGCACCTGGGTTTTTCACAGGCAGTTTATGACTGCAGATCAGGGAAAAGGCTAGATTACCACATCAGTAAAGCCTGGGAAGAGAACAGCTGTTAGCAGCCCTGCTTCAGATGCATAGTGAAGGGAGGAAATATGTATTCATTCTTGATTGAAGGGAGAAGGACATTTGGCAGGCTGCCGGGGGCTTTTCCTGTGCCTCTGCTGGGAACGATTTGCATGGTTGTGGTTCTTGACTGGTCTGTTTCGCTGGTGGTATTTCCAGAGGACTGGAAAGCAGGTATGGGAAGTTTCTCAAGCCACAGATAAATAAATCAGCTCTTGGGGCATTTTTCCTCTTCTCAGACTGGCTGGGGTGACTGGGAGCAATACCACTGCCCACAGATTGCCTGGAGAAGCAGTACCCACGCCTGCTCCCTCATCCATTGCACTCTGATCTCAGACGGGCTACCCGCAGTCGATTGATAATTTCACTGTACTGGGTGAAATTTCACTTGCCCTAAAGCAGGTGACAAGGGGGTATGCAATCTTTCCACCCTCTGTGTTGTGGGAGTGTTAACCTCCTGCTAAGCGACATCAATATTTTCATTCACCCCAGATATTTTCAAATCACGTTAAGACCTCCTTTAAGTTTTTCCTCTTTCATTCTTGAACTAAATAATACTATTACCAACCTTCATTTTTTTGTTTCTACTTCTGCGAGTTTGTGGTTTGGTTAGGTTTTTTTGTTAAATTTTTGATTGGGGACTAACCAAAAAAAAAATCTCAATAGAGAAGATTGGTTTGTATTCTGAACCTGTAGGTTTTCCTTCTTTTCTTTACAAACACAAGCAGGCAGGAAAAAAAGAAAAGGTGTCAGTTTTTATGTTTGCACGTCTTTAAGACTGAAGGTGTTACTGACAACCTTAATCTCATTAAGTTCCTGACAAAAGGAGGAAGGCTGATGACAATGCATTTATTGAAGTGCTTCAGAAAGCTAAGCCTGAAAAAAGAAGAAAGTCCTTCCCCATACCAGCAACTGTGTTGCTGTCTCTTCTTGCCTCATAATTTTACACCCACCAAACAAAAATGGGGTCAGCAAGACCAATTATTTCAACTCTGTAAACCCAAGTCTCTCCCTCCAGTGTGCAAACTGCTGGCTTTTCAGGCCTTTAGCAGATATCTAACAAAAACAGTACAGTGGGGGCTTTCTGTAGAGCCTCCTCGGGGGTTTGCTGTTGCATGCTCTCAGTTACAAATTTTGTCTACCGTGCTTTTTGAAACAAAAGGGAATGTGGCTTAGAACAGCAAATTCTTGCCTTTTTGCTGAGCTCCCCTGAAATGCTGAATACAGACTAAAAAGCAACATCTTTGGCGCTGCAGCGATAACAACGCTTCTGTGTCTGTTCCTTACCCCTGCTCACAGAGGTCTGAACTATTTACTGAGCAGCACCTAATTACCACAGTTCACAGCATAGTGTTTGATGAGAAATGGTCACCAGAGTGCCTGGAAGTACCAGGCTTGGTGTTGCCAGACACTCGTGAGTGCGGCGATGGTAGGAAACATAATGGGGAGTAACTGCCCTCCTGTCAGAGTTGAAAGGGTTGTGCTTGGCACTCTGATCCTTGGCTAGGGGAAAGGTGAGGAAAGCATTTGTGTTGCCCAGCTCCTGCTCAAACCTTCACCCTTTCAGGTAGGGAGAGGAGAGGAAGAGTTTTCTGAGATCACGTTTCAAGGACCTGGGTGTTACAGCCTTCTGCCTCAGTTCTTCATCAGGTTGGCAAGGATGACAGCTGAAATGGAAGGCGCACAGATACGGTAGCAATGGGCCCTGCCCCTGAAACCTCTATCTTTCCTCCTTTCCTCACCATACTGCATGAGCTGTCTTTCTTCTAGTAGGGCTCATGACCAAGCAGATGTCTGTCTTTGGCTCTAGCTGGAAGCAGTCAGGGCTATCCAGTATCAGGACCCCTGCTTACAGGCAAAATAAATCCCACTGGTGAGAAGGTCCCTGGGCTGACAAAGGAGTGAAGAATTAGTTCAATGCTGTACCTGGGACTGGGAGCTGTAGCTGAGCCACAGGCATCAGATGGATCCCTGTTTCCTACAACTACTCTAGAGTGAACGTTGCCTTTGCCTCGGGATGTCAGAATAGTCTCACATTGATTTCTAGGTTCACTGACCTTCTGAACAGATAAACCAGAGAGGCAAAGACTGTTAATATGCACTGTGTCTGAAAAACTGACAGCATTCAATGGTGCCTCATCTCCCAGATTATCCCATCTCCTGGGTTGACTCTGGTTCCGTTCTAGTTTGGAAATTAGAATACGACAAAGCCAAAGGATGCACTGGGATGTTTTCCTCCCTTTAAAATGGTTACATTGGAAACATTCATTCATAGAGGGATTTTAAAACAGAATGAGTCTTTGTAATCATCATCTGTGATCCAGCATAAACTGTGTGTCTGTTTAAATGGGCTTTTTGTTTGTTTTCTGCAAACTCCCTCAAAATGTTGCATTTTCCAGTGAGCATAGCAGCGAAATGCAGGGGTTTCTGGCCTCTTTTCCCCCTGCCTATTCCTCACAAGGTCTGCTTAACTTTTTAATACCTCCCAGTCATGTAATTTTCTGGGGGAACCTTTATCTTCTGATCTTGAGTACAAAGTCTTAGCCTTGCCTTTGGCAGCAGTGAGTGACCTGCTGCAAGTTGGAGCTAGATGGAAAGTGTCGGAGACTCCATGGCTTGCTTGTAAGTAAGGAGAGAAATGGAAAGTGTAAGGATCCTACGCAACACGGTGAGGAACAGGACTCTGAACTGCAAAATATTTCCAAGTCCTTTCTCCCATCAATCCTATCTTTGCATATCCATGTCACTAAGGAGCAGTAAGCTGGATTCCTTTAATTAAGCTGGCAGAAAGAAGATAAATCTTCATTTCATAGAAGGGGTGGGAATCTGACTGCAGACTCATGAAGAGATCGTTCCCCGGTGGCTTGCGGGCTCTTTGCAGAGCCGTGTGGTGTTGTGACATGCCTGCTGTTGTCACACATACAAGTAGGCAGTCGCGCTGACCATCCTGTTAAGATGTGTCATTAAGTTGCTGGTGCAGGGATTTGCTATCCTGCATCCTACTGCACGGGGAGTATGCTGTGCTGTTGCAAATTACAGAATAGAAATATATTAACTAGCAAGACTTGAGTTTTAAGTCAGGGCACTGGAAAGAGGAAGAGGTCACTCAGGACAAATTTGGGAAGGGGAATGTGCTTGCTGCTGGTGTCTGCTGTCAGCAGAAAACCAGGATCATCCTTGTTGTCACTGAAACCCGACAGAATTCATGCATCGGTGCTGGGGTCTGTTAGTGTCTAGGTTAAACGAACAGATCAAATTTAAACTCTCAGCTAGGAGAAGGAGGTCCTGTATGAGGTGTATTTTCTTTGGTGTGGGTGGCCAACAGCCAGCCAGGGATTGTTCATGGGTGAGACCACTGAAACCAAGCCCTGCTGCTGAAGCCCCCCAGCCTGGCCTCCTGCTGCCACAACTGCTGCTTTGCCTACCCTTCCTTGCTTCTCCGGTCGGCTTTGTGAGGGCACTGTGTCAGCCAAGGATACAGACCTCCTCCATTCTTTGGAAGAGATGGGGCTTTGACATGACCTTACCCAAGCAGAGGGTCCCCACGGGCGAGCATTCTTCTTCGATGCCATTTAGGATTTCTGCTCTTTCCGAGACCTGGCAAGGGGCAGGGGCCACTATTAAATTAATCTGTGTCCAAGCTGGAAGTTGAACTGCCTGACTGGCTCCATTCAGTTTTTGAAGCCAGGGAAATCTATAGAACTTAAAACACATTAGTGGATGTTTGAATTGCTTTCTGAGTACTCAAACAGGAAAATCCATTGTGAGATAGCCTGAGAGTAACACATGCAAGCTGAAGGGGCATCAGGTCACCTGTGGTGCAACCCTGGTTCCTGGGAGACTCATTTGGGATGGAGATTACCCCATGGCAGAATTTTGCCTGGTCTCCCAAAGAAGTCAAAAGAGTCACACTTATCCCAGGCCTACAGGGTACTTGTCTGTGCTGGAGTTGACAATCTCCCTTCTCTGTTATTAAGGCTGAAGAAGAGTTAGTAAAGGCTCAGAAGGTGTTTGAAGAGATGAACGTTGATCTGCAGGAGGAGCTGCCTTCACTGTGGAATAGGTGAGTACTGAAAGTTTTCCCAAGGGATGGTTGGAAGGAAGCAAACATCCAAGATCTTGTATCACTGTTCTCCTTCGCTCAGAACAGGTGTCTGCTCTTGTTTTCTAGATCATCTCAGGGAGTCTGTCCTAGAATTCTCCCCAGCCAGGTTCACCCTGGGCTTTCTGTGCATTGCTTTATGATCCTCATGAAAAACTCAGTTTTATCACAAAGAAAAACTGTTTTTCTATGTTTTGTCTGATTAATCCCTTTGCCCCACCAACTCTGCCCAGTTTTCCTGGGCAGTGGCCAGCAGACAGAGGAGGCTGGGTCACTGAGACTTTGGGTGTGGAGCTGGCTGGAAGGAACATCTGCAGCTGAGTAGGTATGTCAGCTCACTGATCAAAGGAAGATGAGATGTCAGAGGGGTTTACGCAGTCACTGGGGTTGGAGGCATCCAAGAAGTGATTACTGTGTCTCACCATGTGAGCTTATGAGCACCTTGTGGACCAGCAGGTTTAACACGAGAGGGAGGCTGAAAGGACAGGTCGCTCTTCTTTGGATGCCACTTTCAGTTTTGGGCAGTTGGGTGAACAAAGATGAGGGAAGGATCCTGGTGTGGCTGCCTTCTCTTGCCCCTGCTTGTGCTCCTGCTTATGTGACACAGAACCCAGTGAGGAACTAGGTGTTGTAACTGTCCTGTTGTGCTCTGTTTAACAAAACATAGCCTGGGCAGAGGAAAATGGGCTGTGGCAATAGGAAAACTTTGAGAGACCATGGATTTGCCATACCAGTGATTATGGTGATGAAAAGGAGGAGAAAAAAACAGACCAACAGTTTGCTTGGAGAATGAACTGGAGGGTAGCAGAAACTGATGCATGGGAAGGGCACAGTAGAAAGCAGGCAAAATCCTCCTAGGACTGTTCTAGTTACTTATTTTTAAATGCAGTGATCACGTCTGGGTTGGCGGTGCTGGCTCTTTGCTTTAAGGCCTAGCTGAGGAAGGAGCTAGGAGGGATACAGACATCTGGGTGGCTCCGAGCGCAGAAGAGTGATGCCACTGTCCTTAGAGAGCATCTGCCTCCTGCTGTTGCTCCCCCAGCTGGGTGCTGGAGCAGCACTCTGTTGGCAGCTGCCAGGCCGGCTAGAGGAAGGAGGGTGGCAAGCAGCTGCTGAGATTGCCACAGGTTGTTCACAGGCTCCTGCTGTGCAGCTGATCCTTCTGCTTTCCTGTTGCTCTCTGTGCCTATCCTTTGTTTTCTTACTCTTCTGCCCCTCAAGCAGACAGTTCATGCTTTTTCACTTCCCCTGGTGCTGAGGGACTTTAGAGTGGATTAATATCTGTCCTCCTGCCAATTCCCCCAGCTGTCCCCACATTCCATTGGCATCACATTTTCTATCCCATTCCTTTCCATCACCTTACCACTGGTGCTCTTTTTCTTTCCTTCTTTCACTCCCCCTGCCCCACACCTCCCTCTCCCTTTTACCAGCACCAATTCAGATCCTATCCTATCTGGCCTCCTCCTCACCTTGGACATGGTTGTGCCATACCTGGCCTTTGCTCCATCACCCCCTTCCTGCTTCTCTGCCATCCTTCTCTTCCTGCATGTACCAGACCTGATGGAGTGGTGGGTGGAAGGTAGCAGAAGGGGCAGAACTGACAGTTTTTGGGAGAGCATTATGTCCATTAAGTTCTTCTATATCATTTTTCATTTGGCAGTCGTGTTGGTTTCTACGTCAACACATTCCAGAGTATAGCAGGCCTAGAAGAGAACTTCCATAAAGAAATGAGCAAGGTAAGGCAAATAACAGCTTATCCTACTAACACACCCTCTTCTCTCTGTTGTTAAAAAAAAAAAAAAATCTGGAAAAAACAGCTGGAGAAAGCAGAGCATTTACCCCAGAGTGGAGGAAAATGTTAGCCCTTAGTGTCTTCTGAGCCACCTAGGAGAAAGGCTGCCTGAGATAGTAATGTAAAGGGATGGAACACAGGGAGGAGACCACAGAGCCGTGCAGCAGTGGGGTTTTTTTGTCACTTGGCAGAGCTCATTTGCAGATCCCTAGAGGGATGGGAAGCCACTTCCAGTAAGTGCTTAGCATGGCCTTTGCATGGGCTAACAGTTGGCCATGGGTCTGGAATCACAACAGTAAACAGTGCTGTACCTGGGGGTGGCAGGCTCTGGATCTTGGTGCTCTGTGCCAGCACCCAGCAGAGACCTCGGGAATGGTCTGTGGGAAACCCCCCCAGCACCACTTTCATTTACAAGTACGTTCTTGTTCATGCACTTAAAAACTAGAGAAGTCATGAATTCCTTAGGATTCTACGCTGTTCCTGAGTTGCACACCCTCTGTAAACATTGCATTAATCTTGATGAGTGACTTGAGAGCCCAGCTGGAAAACTCTTGTATTCCCTCCTCTCCCCAGTGTCATCCTGACAACAAGGCAGCCGCTAAGCAACAGGCAACATTATCGCCCTTCAATTCCCAGCAGCCAGGGGCCCTCTGCCTGGGTGTAATGCATCAATTCTGAGCCCTACTGATGTTTCATGGGGACCTTTCCAATTAATAGCCTGAGGGAGGGTTGTTACAATTATCAGTTTATTACTGTTAACTTACATTCAGCAAAATATGGGAAAGATGCTAGTTAGACAGGAATTCTCCTCTTGTGTCATGTCTCGGATATTTCTTTCCTGAGGAGTTTTGTATGAGAGCAGGGCTTTTGCTTTGTTCCATAAGAACCATCTGTTTCTTATTACTGCTATAGTATCCAATTAACTGGTGGTGTTGCCGGCATGATGCTTCCAGCATTGATTGCGTTGGATCCCTCCTCCTCCTCCTCCTAATGATATATTTGGCATCTCATCTTGTTTGTGAATCGGCTGTTTCAGAATAGGAGTGTCTGGAGTGAATATTGCAGCCTTTGGTGCCAGGGAGACTTTAACCCCTAATATTGCATTTTTGCAAAGATACCCAGGTCCTGCCCAAACCTAGGTGGCCCTGGCAGGCTATGAAGTCAAGGCTTGCTGTTGACTGGAAGTCCAGCTGACTTCAGCCCCATGGTTCAAATGGCCACATTCCAAGCTTTATGAGCAGATCTGAGGAACAGCTTTGGCTACAGATCTATAGAGAAACTTCAGTTCTAGCACACAGACCATCAGGTAAATCTGTTGTGTGCTTCTGCAATGGTTCCTGGCAGCACTTTGGTGGGGGCAGGTGATAGAGAAGCGAAGAGGATGGTGTGCAAGGGAGACAGAGCAATCCCACGAGGTGCCAGCAGTTCTTCAACAGACTGAGCACTCTAGCATTTCATACACCACAGAGGAGTGGAAACAGATGTAGGGCTGTCCTCTCTTGGGATAGTTAAATATGTGCACATGTCTGGGCACAAATCTGTGTTTGGTCAGCCTGTGCAGGCCAGACTCTCTTCTGGCACTTGGGGCTATTCTCTCATCCTTTTTCTCTTTTGTTTTTTCTCTTTTGCAGTTGAACCAAAACCTCCATGATGTCCTGCTGGGTCTAGACAAGCAGTACTCAGGCAATGCCTTTCCCATTAAAGCACAGCCCAGGTCAGTAACTGTGGGAGCGGTGTCTTTCTCTCTGCGAGGGAGGACGGATAGGGATGTCTCTGCTAGCGGTATCAAAACCTCCACGTTGTCTGCTGGGGAGTGATTTGACTGCCTGCGTGTAGCCAGCCAGTGCCCTCCAAGGCTACTTAGAGCATGTCCAAGACTGTGGTTGAGGCTTGGAGACACAATGCAATACCTCTTACCTCTCTAGAATAGCATCTGGAGGCCTAAGCTTTCACTACATGCTTGTTTTTAGGCAACTTTCATCTCTTTTTTTTTTTTTAAGCTGAATTCCATGCATTGACATGTAATACTGAGCTGCCCTTCCTTCTGGGTCCAGTTGCCCAGCACCTGTCCTGTTCTTTCTCTCAAAAGCTTCCCCCATGTACCTGCAGCTTGTGAGCCTGAGCACCAAAAGCCCATTTATTTCCCCAGCTTCCTCCTTTGGCTCTCCAAACCTGGAACCTCCCGTTTGCAAAATCATTTTGCCCCTCCTATGTACCCAGCTGGGATGCGTTTCCTCTCTCTCCATGTAGTGGCAGCCTCACTGATACAAGGCCTCCTGATCTCAGAGCACTTCCAGTCTGCACATATCCAAGGAGTGAGTGTCCTCCAGGCCATTAGTTTTCTTTCCTGAGCTGGATCCAGTCCTGTTTGGTTAAGTGCAAGTCTGCACATTTTCTAGGACTGAGAGGGGAGGGAGAGGTCGGACTCTGGATGAGGCCGTGTCTGGCTCCTGTCCAAATTCGTGAGTGATGAAACAGCATTGGGCTCTGGCTTCCAGCTGCTGCTGATCTGACGTGCTGGGGGAGCAGGAGCACAGCCCACATCCTCAATTGGTGTATTGATGGAGGGAGGAGGTGAAGTCAGCATGAAGTATGGGCAAGCTGCAGTCTGAGTGCATTGATTTGGAAGGGCTAGATCAGCTGTTGAGACCTCTGTGCTCCCTTGTCACTCCTCCCAGTTTAACCTCGTGTTGCAGTCGTGTGTTGATGACTTGCGTGTCTTGTTCCAGCGATGTGTGTGGTGTTTGCCAACTTTAAAGAAAGAAGACATTGGAGTCAAATTTGACCCCTCAATTTTGGATTGCTAACACAAAATTTCCAAGATGCTTGTAGAAATGCTTCTTGTGAAAATAGTATCTTCTTCCTGAGTTAGCATGTGGTGACTGTTGATCACCGCAGCCCAACAAGACTGAAGCCTTGTGAGGGGGCTGTGGTGCCCATCCTCTTGCTGCTATGTGTGGTATTGTCTGTGATGGCAACAGAGAGAGCCCTGGGAATGGGATGAGGTAGCAGGACAGATGAAGGCTGTAGACATTGCTCAGTTCAGCTGAGATGCCAGACCTGCCCCAGAGCGACACTCTTCCCCCTGAGCACAGTGGAGCAGGGTGTTGTGGGAGGACGTAGCAAAGGTCTGACAGGATAATAAAAGTGTTTTGCAGTGGCTGGGAAATGCTGCAAGGCACTTCTGTCTCTCCTCCACATCTGGCCTGTCATTGTGGCACAGGGCTGGAGCGAGAGCATGCAGGAGGAAATAGCCCTCACGGATCTGATTGCCCATTGTAGTCGGCAGTAGGAGCAGATGCTTCCCTGTTTTCTAGTGGGAAGGGAGTTGGAGGTGGATACAATGGCAGGAAATGAAGGAGGAGGTGTGAGAAGAGAGGCAATTATCTGTGTACATCATTATGGCATTGGTGCAATGCCCTGCAGAAGTGTTACTGTGGCTGACAAATCCGAGGCTGGCTATGTAGCACAGCAGCACAGACCAGCTGATGTATTTCTGGGCACTTCAGACACGTTTGGGATTTGTTTTTGAAAAAGTTTGAACAGTCAGGGCTCAGATGCCTAGGAGACTTAGGAGATCTGTAGCATTATCCTAGTGTGATTGAAAAACTGGAAAGAGGCATAGTAGGAAAGCTGCTGATTAGATACCATGTATAAGACTGTGCACAGATTGCATATGTAAAGGAGAATGGGGAGGTTGTTTCCTGTGTACCAGTATTTACAGGGGAGAGTGAGGAGCTGTGGTTACCTGTGAAAAAGGACACTGACATTCTCCACTGGTCTGTACAGTTTCCTTTTTCTTCTTACACATGTGCAACCTGGCCCCATATTCCAAAGAGCAGGGAAAACACTAGTTTTCTCACATATATGCAGATCTTTGACAGTCCCAAAAAGCTCTATCCCACCATCTCCAAACCAGGCCATAGCTTTCTAGGAACTAAGGGAGGTGTGTACGTGTTTCTCTGTGTGTGTGTGAAAGAGTGAGAGAAGAGACCTTGTCGTCTTGATTGCAGTGAGTTTTGTGGCACCAAGTGAATGGCTTAACTTTTCTTCCCTGGTTTGACTGTGCCATCCTGTAACGGAAATGATTTGCGTGCCATCCTCAACAGAAAGAAAAATAAACTGTTCGCCAGGCTGAGGAAAAAGATGAGCAGGTACCGGTACGGAGAGCAGCATTTCGATACGTGTTCGATTTGGTTCCTAAAACTGGAGAGGCTGTTGCTGGACTCTAACAGCCTGGCACGTGTTAACCCTGTGATGGGAGAGGGGTCCTTTGCATGATACGGTGTGTTCATGGCCTGCTGGGTCCTGCTGAGACCTCTCTGTGTCTGGATAATCCCATTAACTGCTTGTGTGCCTGGTTTGAATCCTTGCTTTTTTTCCTCTCCAAGAGGGCAGCATCAAAACTCGGGCATTGTCTGTTTAGTTGTTTTTGTGTGACTAAAAGCACGGTGCTGGGTTTTCTATAGGAAATACAAGCAATTTTGGTGATTGACAGGTTCTAGTTTTCCCTAGTGGGGCTTGCCCATTTGAACAGGTCTGAAATGCTGCATTTTCATTCTCTGCCTGGCCAGGGAGGACCACAAGGCAGGTCTTACTCAAAACTCCTGTCCTATCTACCAGTTGGAGTTGGGAGGATGATGAGGTGGGAGAAGGACACTTTGCTCCTTACATGCTCCATTGTTGAGGGTCCTCACTATCTTGCTTTATCCATTTAGAATTTTGTCCAGGGCTGAAAGAAAGGGAAGCCTGTTATTGTGTATGAAGACTGATGTCAGCAGCTTGCCTTTCAAGACATTGATGACATCAAATAACTGGATTACTACAATGTCTGGAGTTACCATAGCCAAGGTCAAGGACTCTGGCAAGAACGTGCTCTTGAGCAAAGTGGGAATTGCTGCATAATGGCATAGAAACTTCCCCTTAATTTTTGTTTTTCTTAGTCTTGTGTTGGTACCCCCTCCATGGGGTCCTTATGGGGGGGGGGGGAAAATCATGCTTCTCAAGATGATGCCCTGCTGGCAACTGGGATCCTTGCTTTTCTGATGCTGGCTTCCCACTGACTATGGCAAGGCACACCCTTTCTCTTTGTCTCTTCTGTGCATCCTTGGTGAAGTGGGAGGGTGGAGAATGGTAATTTCACAGGATAGCTGATGAGCAAATCTTGATCTTACATCCTCAAATGCACAGTAGTGAAGGAATGTCAGGTGGTGTTACCATTCTGAGGCTTTGTACTGTAGTAAAGGAAGGATTCACAGGAGTACTTCTCTGGATGTTTGTCTCCGGTCCGTGGTTGAACCAGCAGCAGAGCAGCTGCTGGAGTCAGAGAGAAGTATGCAACCCCTGGTCCAGGGAAGGAGAGCGTGGGACTCTGTCACTCTTTGATCTGCAGCAAGAGTGTACATTTGTGTCACTGTACGTCTGGGTAGGTAGGTGCCTTTCTCCTACTCTCTTTTCTTTTTTTCTTTTTTTTTTTTAATCTCCAGTACTCAGCCTGCTTTGGCGTTTAAAAAAAAAAAATTACTTTTGGCTAAAAAGCCCTGTTTGAGCCTTGGCTGAGATGCCAACCTTTTTTACTTTTTAACTTGAGAACTTGGCAGGAGGTGACTGCTCTGTTTTTACCATATTGGAAAGTAGGTTTCATCCTCTAATGCAGGATTGTTACAAGCACATGGGAGCCTCGTCTGCAGATGTTACTCTGCTCTTCCAGAACAGATGAGGAAGCCCCACGAGGGGTCTGGGAGCTCAGCAGTACTAAAAGAAGGAAGGTTTTTGGCTTTTCTTTCAGCTGCTGTAACTGCATTAAACCCTGCTCCCAGCTCTCTATTTGCAGAAGAAAGATGACACTCCTTTCCCTTCCCTGCCTGGTATTCCTGGATTTGGCACTGCTTCACAATTGCTCATGGGAAGGAAAAAATGGAGAGTAATGACCTTGTCATTTTGGTTTGCTTTTACTGTGGTACTTACTCATGTTTGGTCAGTGGAGACAGTCCCCACACTCTTGCTTTTCCCTGTTTCCTAGAGCAAGCAGCCAGTTTGGAGACAGGACTTTGCAGAGTGTGCTGCCTGGGGCCCCGTGAAGGCCAAAGGATCCTGCTGGTCACACTGGCTAAATGCATGCAAAGCAAGTGCAGGAATTAAGGTGTCACTCGGGGGGCTAGAAAAGGCTCAGCCAAAATTAGTACTGGCATTTTCCTACAGGGATCAGCCAACACATCAAACAAGCTGTAAATAGTAATGACTTAATGAGGGCTTCAGTGTGGGGCCCCCTCAGCCCCTGTAGGATGAGGGGAAGAAATAGGGCTGCCTCTCATGTGAGAGCCTTTTGCCAAGATACCTCTAAATTAAGTCACTGCCAGGCACCAGAAGTAAGGCACTAAAACGCTGTTTCCTGGACTTTAGAAAATAAGCCTAAACTCCTTTCTTACCATGAGAAATGGCCTCTTCAGGTCCCTAGAAGGAGAAGTCTATCCTTGTGTTGGTAGGCCAGCTGATAGTCTGCAGATTTGAGGAGTCCTGGCAGTCCAGCTCTAGGTCACTGTGTCACTCATCTTCCCCAAATTGCTTTCAACTCTAGGAAAGGTAATGGGTTTTTTTGTTTTTCCACCCCCCCCACCCCCCCCCCCCCCCCCGCTTTAGCACCAGGGGACATTTTCTTCACATCTTTGCAAGCAAAATATTTAGATTGAGTATAATCTTGCCTCACACCTTCCTGAGTTTTCCCTGGTTTAAAGCCTTGTTTTTTCCCCCCACATTTGAGTCCTTGTACATGCACTCCCTCCTTTCTTGAGACACCTCCCTGCAGCAATCATTTTTCAATCATAGGGAGTCCTGGATGATCCATCTCTACCATTCCATCCTCCTGCAGCAGCCCTCACTGGGATAAGGGGGTGTTGTAGGACCCACCCTGAGGTCCCAGAGGTGATGCATTGAGGTTCAGACCTGGTTCTTAAGTGGGGCTGGGCTCGACAAGGTCATCGTGTCAGTCTCAGGTGAATGCCCTAACAGTGTTGCCATGGGAATGGCAGCAAGGCATTCTTCTCCTGAAATCATTTCTATCTTCAAGTCCAGGCTGGATGAGGCTTGGAGCAACCTGGTCTAGTGGAAGGGGTCCCTGCCTGTGGCCGGGGGGTTGCAACTATGTGGTCTTTAAGGTCCCTTCCAACCCAAACCATTCTAGGATTCTATGATTCCATGCTGTGAATGAGTTCTCTCTGATGACTCCCATTTAGAGCAGGACTCCTTTACTATCAACCTCCGACCAATTCTTCCTTAGCACAACCTTAGTAATGTTGCAGAATCCTTCACAGTACCCACTGCATTGAAGTGGTTTCTGGGGATCTCTGAGGAAGGCCACTGTAGGCATATCTAGTCCAACTGAAGAGCTGCAGGGGTTGGTGTACGTGTTCTTTAGTCCCTCCTCTTCCCTTTTTCCTCTTCCTTTCCCCCTTTTTCCCCCTTGGCGTGTGTGCCCTGGGTCGAGAGCTGCTGGCAGAGAACGTCACTGGGTTTGCTGCATCATGTTGGTGTGCTGCTGCCATCGGTGTCATCAGAAACATCCGACCTGCATGTGGACACGAGAGCAAGTGTTGTGGGGGGATATGGATATGGGGGGGGGGAATGGGTGAGGGTGAAATGAATGAAGAGGGAATGGGGTGGGGAGCTTGAAAGCTGGAATGCTGAGCATAGGGGGAGATGCTTGCTTGGAAGGGGAGATATGTTGAAATGCCTTGCTGACCCTTCCTCCTCTTGCTGTCCCCCTACTCATGAGTATTTAGGAATGAGGCCATCGTGCATGTTATCCCAATGACCAACCCATCTCGGGCATCCAAGAGTGAGTGGATGTCTGGAGCTCTGGACTCTCTTGGGGCAGAGTAAAGAAATAAACTACTTGATGTCCCTGTAGAATCAGGTCTGCATTGCTCTGAAACTGGTTCTGTACCAGGATTTATTGTCTCAAGTGGTAGGAAAGGATCTGTTCCTTTCAGTCTTCTCCCAAGGCCTTTAACTTCTCAAGAATTGCAACTTTTTAAGTGGAGGCAAACATCACTTCCTGTACATGAGGTTGCACTGTCCTTTTGTAATACTCTGTTTTCAGCTCTGTATAGTTTTGCTAAACTGTAACCACTTCTGCTAAAACCTTCCCTACCAGTGTCTGTGCTTCTGCATGACTTGAGATAAATCGATTAGTTGCTTTTTGGGGAGCTGTATTTCAGCCAAGATGATTCAGCTGTTCCTGAGAATTACGCTGGGAAAATAGTTTTACCTTTATTCCTGTCGAAATTCTCTGGTGACCAACTTCTTACTATATCTCATGATTCCATACTTTGAAGCACAGACTTCACACTTGTCCAGGGCATACCTTTAGGGAAAGGCGTATGCATCTTGCCCTTCCTTTGAAAAATCTGTCCAAATCTGGCCAAGTTATCAACCAGCAAATGCCATTGCTTCTTAATTCCTTGAAGAATCCCTCTTAACTGTGTCAGAAACAATCCTGGAATAAGGACCAACTGGAAAGGCAAGAGCAGAAGGTATTTACCATTGAAAACAAGGCTGGGGAGACTTTCCATAACAGAGAAATCTTTATTAGTAGCCAGAATGTCACTGTTTCTTTGCTGTCTGGAATGATCTGTGAAACCTCTGGCTATTTTGCTCCTCTTCCAGCTTAGCCAGTTTGTACCACGCAAAGGCATATAATATTCTATGATTACAGCCTTAGTCAAGGTTTTACAAATCTGTTAGTCATAACCCATGCAGGTGTCAGTACACCACCACGCAGAAAAATTATCTGCGGAATTTAAAACTGAGCTGCACAGAACTCCTTTCCCCATCTGCTAGTCTTTTCTGTATGAAAAGACTATGACTTAATGTCAGGCACTTATGTTAGAAGTTATCAGAATTACAGATGCCTGGTTGGTTTTCTTGTTTTGTTTTTCTTCATCTGAGGCAAAGTATATCCACGCAGTAGGAATTTAGTGAGTAGCCTGCTGCACAGTAATGCTGCTGCAGCATGTTGGACTGCAAGTGACTCAGTAAAGATGCTTCTCAGAAGCTTGTAGAGGCTTCAAGTGTCTTCGTCACATGTCTGGGCAGTGAAGCAAAGAGATAATGGAGGCCACTGACCTGTGCTGGTTAGCGGAACTCCTAGGCCTGGCTCAGACTTCTTTCTTTCTTTCCCTCTCTCTCCCTTTCTCTCTCCCCTTCCTTCAGTGACAGCACCCCAGCGAAAGCCAATAAAAGCCCTTCGCCTCCACCAGATGGATCTCCCATCACCAGCCCCGAGACCAAGACTGTCAACCATGAGCCGGAATCGTCCACTTTGGAAACGCCTGGGGCAAACATCCCAAAATCACCATCTCAGGTAGTGTCCCCATGACATTGGCCATGTCTCTACAGTATGAATGCTGATGGCACAAGCTCCATGAATCAAAGACATCCATCAGTTCTTACTTCGGACCTCTTCCGGCTACTGAGCACAGAGAATAAGACATGACAATGGTAGTTCTCCACTGATTCCTGGGAATGCAAGTTGTTCATTGCTCATCTCTACATCTCATAGGAAAGAACTAAGCTGTCTCTGAATGCCTCTACAGGTGGGAGGCCAGTAATACGTTTCCTTGTCTGGTAGGATGGCCAAGAAAATCTGGGAAGGATGGAGTTCTAGCTAGGCAAGGAAGTTTGTTCTAATTTGAATTAACCTGTGGAATTCAATGGTCCTGTTTCTTCCCAAGAACTTCTGTAACTGAGGAAGGTTCAAAGAAAAAAGTTGAATATTGATAAGGAGAACATCTGTACTTTGCATGATGTTTTACCCAAGATAAAATATTATGCTAAAAATAAAGGCATTATGTTCTTATACTGTGAAGAAATTAGGTACCAGGAAGAAGACTGTCCATTATATGGAGTCTGATACCGTCCATGTGGCCTTTGTTAGTCCTTTCCTCACGCAGGAGATACCCAGCAATGTGTTGAAAATAGCAGATGTAGCTCCTGCTGCCCAGCATATAATATTTTTTTACTTAGGGATTTAAGGAAAATAAAACATTTACTTCCTCTTCCCATCCCTCTATTGCTGAGTGGGGGAAAAGCTTAGCAGGAAAAAATAGTAACTAGGCCGCCACACTTATGTCTGGTGCCAATCCTTGCATTTCAGTAAGTGGGACACCAGGGAAGAGTCTTCCAGGAAGAATTAAAGCTGAGAGGGGTTCAGACCAAACTGGTAAGAGAAAACCTTATCACTTCTAAAAAGAGATGGATACAACCCAAAACCTCCTTGCTGTTGTCATTCATATGTAGAAATGTGATTCCAAATCCAGGTCTGTGGTGTAGGCTGTCTCCTGTTTCTGGATACCCTCTGACAGTACTTTTCCCTTCACTGCATTTTTGATTTTTCAGGGTTATCTAGGGACAAAAAGAGGATGCTTGTACATTGGCAAAGGGTCTTTTCCAGCCCTGTGAGTTACGTGGATACCTGGCAGTGTTTTTTCAGGACTTCTCCAGGGTCTCTGTACCGCTGAGTATTGCACAGCCTAGAGTGACTTTGCCACCACTCTGGCCTAGAACCTTGGGGTAGGGTATGTGCATAGGGGAGAGAGGATAGTGCACATCTATCCAGAATTCCTACCTGTTTTTTCAGAAATTGTCATAATTGATTGAAACTTGGAACAAGGAATCTCACAGATTTATTGAGCTGTTCACTGCAGACTTCACTCACCCTGCCTGTGGACTTGTCTTGCTGAGTTTGGTTTCTTCCCTTTCCTTTAAATAGCACACACATAAGCCTTGTTTTTGCCAGGCTGCGAGTGCTTGCTCATTCACTTGCTGCCTTCCTGCCCACAGGAATGGGGCCGGAGGCACCCCTTGTCGAGCAAGCAGAATATTCCAGCCTCAGCTGGGCCACAGGCACGGCTGAAATGGGATTTGCAGCTAATGCTGCCACCACCTGGCAGCTCCTTCCCAGCCTGTATTTAATTCACTCTCCCGGGCCTCACTGCAGTGAAAAACAAGAGCTCCACTCCCTATTTGTAGTAGGTGCTAAGAGAATGGAACTGGCTCCAGGGGGAGGCAAGGACTGGGGCTTCGTACTCAGAGCCACGTCTGGTGCCAAGGGTGCTCGACATTAAGAGTGGAAGCTTCACAGGTGTCATTACTTTTGACCTATAGGTAAGTGATTTGTTTTAGTGTCCTCCTAGGGAGGCCAAGGGCCTCATACTTTGGGGGAGGATAGGGCAAAAGGCAACAAGCAAATACAATTCTCTGGCCTCTTTCTGTCTGAAATACTAACACAAACAATAAGCAAAGGCTGTGGAGAGAAAGAAAGCAAAACAGAAGAGACCAAATAAATAATAATTAAATTTTGAACTGTCCCCCTATGGTAAAAAATAGCCCTTTTACTGTCACTTTAATTCTCAAACCCAGCTTATTTCTGTCTTTTGGAAGAACTGACTGCTGTCTGTTCTCAGCACTGAGTAATATGATGATACAGGACTTCAGGGGTCTCTGAAATTTCAAAGGTCAGACTTTTTTCCTCTCAGTTACACCACTGAAGCACTGTAATGACACCTCTAAAATCAGTGCAACTGTGTTGAATTTAGACAGATCTCTGGGATCCAAGTCAGCAGAAAAACTTTAAAGGATTTGTTTTATTCTAGGCAGTGAAGTTGTTTGTGTTTGTTGACTTTCCAGCTATAACTCAACATCAGTATGCAATCCTGTTGCCTTTGGGATGTGGATTTAGACTGCTGTTGGAGGTAATGTTAGAAACTGGTCTCCAAGGTACTAATGCATTAGTAAGGAAGGATACTTCCTTCCTTACTTGACTTTTAGAGAAGTAAATAGCAGAAGAGTTGGGATCTTTTTGACTTCAGAGTTAGTAATTGGAGCCTCCCATTTCTGCAGATGGTGTCTCTGCTCTGTGAACAGATTTTCCCTGAAATTTCTGGTCCCTCCTTGCAACCGGGAAGCAAGGGATTTTCAGGAAGGGATTGTTCTCAGGGCACATGGAGTGAACACACTACTTTGATTGTTTCCTATAGCCAGCTATTCAGTGAAAAATGTGTGTTCGCATACTCACTCACACTGTTTAAAGTAAGTTAACCCAGTAGAAAACTGGGCATATCCTAAACAATCTGTATAATGCCTTGTAGAGCTCAGTCATATGCTGGAGGAGTGTGAACACAGGACTAGGAGTTGGGGATTGCAGTGTGTCAGATCTGAACCTGACACTGGGTCCCTGTTGCCTTGGGACCTTGAGTCTTGCAGCCTTGGGATCTTAGGTACGATGAGAAGATCAAGTAACTTAAGCATTGCTGTGGTGCTGGGAACTTGCATGGCTGCTTTGTTCCAACACAGTAGCAGCTTCTCAAAGTTTGATTTGATCTAGAAATGAGCATTGAGCCTGGGGCACAGGAAAATGTGAAGAGGGTGTGGATGGGTTGATCTAGGAAGGCTTTACCACAGCTTCCCATGGGGGGGTTGATGCAGTGTCGGGCCGAATCTTTTAGCATGATGGGGTGGGGGGTATTAGGATAGGTTAGAGTCATGACGTCAGACTTTGTTATGCATTCCCTGGGATCTCCGTTTGGGAAGCACTGACTTCTTTAGGGTCAATGCTCATTGGTGAAACTGAGAGCAGAGTTGGGCCTGCAGCAGTCCTGGCTTCTCAGGAGTTTGAATTGCTCTTGCCCAAAAGAGAGAAGTGATAAGACACAATCAAGAGCTCATTCCAACCTTTGTTAGAGTACACTGATACCCAGTGCACCAGGGAACCAGTACAGGGCAGATCGGAATCTGTCCTCGTGGGCATTGGCTCATATTAGGACAAACCAAGCCTGATTGCTCATTCCCATAGGTATGGTAAGTACATCAAAGGGGGGCAGTGCTGGCCTGGTCTATTGAATTGCGTTCTCAGTAATTGATCTGCTCCCTTCCCAGAGGTTCTTTTGAAGGTTGCACATGCTCTAATTATGTATGCATGTCCTGTCAATGCATATTAATTGTGTTACGCTTCTCCCTGCAGAGGGAAACTTGCCCACGGCTGAAGTGTAACTAATGATGCCAAACCTTCTCTGGAGGCGTGTGGTGTTTTTTTTTTTCTTTTTGTTTTGTTTCAATTCAGCCCTTCACCCTCTCTCTTCAGATGGAGTTGATTGGAGCCTGCTCTGTGCCTGTGATTTCCCCCACCTCCAGTTTTTGTGGCTAACCTTGTTCCTGTCTCTGGTTTTTTTGGGTGTCGCCGTCTGTGCTGTGGCTGTGTGCTCACTTGCATGCAGTTGAGGAAAGGGCCTCCGGTGCCTCCGCCTCCAAAAGTCACCCCCTCCAAGGAGATCAAGCAGGAGAACATCATCAGTCTGTTTGATGACAATTTTGTCCCTGAGATAAGTGTGACAACCCCATCGCAGGTTAGCTGCTATGCCCTGCCTTATATTTGTCTGCCTCTGAACTTTTCCTTTTGACCTTTCTTCTCTTTGGAGGTATCAAGCCATGAAACCTGGTCAGGTGAAGGAGGAAGGCAAGCTCAAGACTGGGCCTTAGAAGGCAAAGGGATGGATTGGAGAAGGGTTGCTAGAAGGCAGCTTTGACCAACACATTGTCCTTTGAGAGCTTTGATTCATAGAAGAAACAGGGGAAATGCAACTGGTAAAAGATACCATAAAGTAATTACTGTATTTGTTCAGCAGCAGTGCCCATGGATTATTGCTCCCCTCACATCCCATGACATGATCTCTCTAGACCCCCTCATCCTGGGTATGGATGAAGCAGATGTTTTATGTTCTTGTACATCCCCAAGCGCTGACCCTGGCATCTGTGCCAGTTCTTAGAGAAGGAAGTTTCATGCTCTCCGTGTCTTCACGCGTGGGCTTTGTGGTAACTGTTAAAGCCCACAGCTGCACAGGAAAGGCCAACAGAAATTGCAGGAAGTTCTCGTTGCAGGAAATAGGTGCCTCCAGTTTAGACTGCGCCTGCTCTGAATTCAGGACTGCTGACACAGCCTGTCACTCTTTACGAGCCAGCAGTTCCCATCAGAATATTTCTTTCTTGTCATGTGGCACGTTTTGGAGTCCTAAAAATAGTAAAACATTTTCAAATTATGTATTTTTCCTCTTTGGTTTCCTTTTAATTTACATCCCTGCAAGAGAGGATGCCCAGGTGAGGAATTCTGTGTTGCATCTCAGAGAATGGCAGTCCTTACATATATAGGAGCCTGACCAGATTTCTGGCTTTATCATGAGACACCTGCATTTACATTTTTAATATATATCTCTATACGTATATATATTTTTTCACCTAAATGCTTGTTAAAGCACAAGTAATGTTTCTATCAGTGCTCATCGATGACTCATCCCCTAACTTTTCCTTGCATCGTGGTGCTCCATTGCCTCTGGTTTGCCACCTTCCACCCAGCTGCTGAGGAGCACAGGTGGAGTGGGGAGGGAAGGAAGTCCACGTCAGGTTTTGCATTGCATTAGATAAAGTTTGCAGAGCAGAGAGTTGATTTGACAGCAGTGTTGGAAAAGGGAGAACCACAGGCAGCTGAGCAACCCTCTCTCATTCTCTCTGCTTCCTTCTCCTGTATCATAATGGACACCTCTCTTTGTCCCATGGTTTGTATCATGTGTTTCCATGTGAACGCCAGCCCTGAGCCAGACATACTATTCCACACCTGATCAGTGTCCTGACGTAGGATGGGATCTGCTGTGACATTCAGTTAGATGGGGGTTCTGAGGGAGGCTTCTGGTTGCCACAACCATCTTGACTGAAGTACCAACAACTGCTAGCATTCAACGCATTGCCCAGGGCTGTTTCTGTTGGATGTCTTAGCTCCCATGAGACGTCTCTTTGGAGATCTGGGTAAATACAAGGGGTGCTAGCCCCTGCGTGTAAATCTTGAATGGCAGGTAAGATTATTCCATGACTGGAGCCTTTGGTGTCTCACCACCAAACAAAACTCATGACTGGGGTTTGAGCATCTCCAATGACTTGGATGTGCTGGAGGAGTGTACTAGAATGCCAGTTGGCTTTAGCATAGTGGTCAGGGTTTATTAGTGTGAGATGGGAGAGCATGATTCTTTGTCCTCATGCCTGTGGGTCTGAAAAACAGCTGAGGATGTTCATAAGGGAAAAATCTGTAAGAGAACTGGAGTAAGATGAAGTTAGGAGATGATGGTGGTGTGGGTTGTACACAGATGACTTTCTCTTAAGTTGTGATGCATGCTGCTTTCCGGGAGTTTTTCTGTGGTCGAGCTATGATACAACTGTGCAGACCAACCTGCCAGGTTTGGTATTTTGTTCAAAAGGTAGCTGAAGCAGCAAGGCTAGCAAACTTGGGAGGTCTGGAAACAGGGTCAAATCTTTCTAGACTTCTTGGAGAGAGCAGTTTTCTCTGAAGCTGAGTAGAAAGGAGTGTCTTGTGGTTAGGTTAAATCTAAAAAACAGGAGTGATAGTTCAGTTTGAATATTAAAGACTCATGTCCTTTGTAGAGAGTGTTTTATCAGTGGTAATCAGCGAATGTGCCATCAATGTCTTTAGCTAGAGCATGAATCAGAGGGAGTAGCAAAGCCTGTCAAATTTATGCTGTGTTAGGAGGCTCATTTCTGAGATATCCTGAAATGGAAAGCATTGGAAACATCACTGTTGGACTGAGAAATGATTCAAATCCCTCAGCTAGGGTGAACTGTCATGTTCTGTGTTTCTGTCTCAGGAGGGAATTAGTAACTTTGGGAGTTAGCTCTGAGGTCCCTCAGGCTTGCCTTCCAGATGTTTTGAGCATTTTTCTACCTGGATCCATGTTCCTGAGATTGTATGGGTGGTGACTCTTCTGTGTGTGGCTGACAAAGTCTGTCCTGGGCCTTCAGTACAAAGGCTGTGGGGAACAGATGTCAACAGAAGAGAAGCCCTTCTGAGGCAACAGTGGCAGCGATCCTTTGACCACAGCAGGTCATGCTTATGCCATGTCAACTGATTTGGCAAGGGGAGAAGATGAATGAGTCCCGTGGAAAAGAAAGGCTCAGGTTTGGTTTACAGTGCCACTCATGTGAACTGCCCGTGGTCATAGGCACCGAGCAGTCAGGAGTCACATCAGGTGTTTGCATTGCCACCACGTCTTCTGCGCTTGCAGCCTTCGCTCCTGGATATCACATACCCTCCCTCTACTCTGTGTGTGTGTGTGTCTAATGCTCATACTGCTTTTCTTCCTCACTGCTGCCAAGTTTGATGCCCCTGGGCCCTTCCAGGAGGGAGCCAGCCTGTTGGATCTGGATTTTGATCCCATTAAACCAGATGCCACTGTGGGGAAGACCCCCACACCTGCCTCCCAGGTTGGTTCATGTCACCATTCCTTCTCTCTTCATAACTGACTTGTAGCCAAGTGTGGAGTGATCTCCACCCATGTGAATGATAATGTAGACCTGAGCTGTGGGTGCCTGGCCTGGGTGCCCAGTCTTGCAGATGGGCACCTTGGTCTTCACGGCTGGATGTGTAAGTCCGGTGGGAATCAGGTGACTATTAGCCATGCTGCAATCTAGCACTGTGTGTTTGTGGGATGCTTGTGCTTGGCTCTGATGATCTACTGGTTGACAACTTGTTCAACTTAATGTATGTCCCTCCCTAGATTAGCATCCTCCATATGCTATATGGATTTAAACTGTTGCTCTGTGAATGGGAATTCAGCCTCTATTTTGTGCTCCTGCTATAAATTGCTCTCAAAGGGATTTCTAATAGACAGACTCTTTGATAATGTGCAGTTACCTAAGGTGAATAGAGCTGTAGATACATATTCGAGTGATGTGCAGTGATCCAAGTGATGATTTCTTTTTCTGGGTACGTGTTCAGAAATAGCTTCGTCCCTGAGCATAGTGCAGTCAGTATCAAAAAGAAAGATGCCGTATTCTGGTCTGGCCTGTACCTGGCCCTGTCTGTTGTCAGAGGCAGGTGGACTGTGCTTCGTTTTATGTCTAAATGGCTGGAGGCTTTGAAGAGCATCCTGAATTTGGCTGTTGGCCTCACTGAGACTTTCCATTTATGAAATAGTTACTTTTTGCCTGTGATTGCTATTAAAAATTGCAATAAACATAATTGGGATGTTTACAATATTTCTCCGGTATCACAAGGTGAAGTAGGCCTATATGACACAGATTTTTGTAGCAATAAGACCTCTCTTATTAGGGAGATCAACCATTAGGCATTTGATTATTTAAAATAAAAGTACTCTATTTGCAAAATACTAGTTACTGTCATAGTTTGACACACACCAATATGGCAAGCTACCACCTTCTGGAACTTTAAGTGGGCAGATTGGTATTTTGTGTCTGCTTGCCTGACAGAACAAGCTGCATGCTAGAATAAAGGTTGGGTTTTTAAAAATTTATTTACTAGGATTTTTTTTCCTGTATCACCAGTTATACCTTGGATAATAGAGTATACTGGTGTAGGATACAAGTATAAATTAGACTTAACATGGAATTATTTGTTACCCTTCCAGGAAGCAACAAATATTGCATTGAGTGGGTTTTTCAAAACTGCTCAGCAATAGCATATTTGGTGTTCTATTGCATTTATTATTAGCTTCAGAAATCATTAAGAGTCTGAAATCAATCCTTTCTCATGGTAACCACAGTTCAAAACCTTGCAAAAACCACCTAGTTTTCAAAGCAGTCAAATTTATTTCCTATAGGGTATGCACTATGGCAAAGAGGTTAAAGTATTTCACTACTGGTCCAAAGACACCAGTTGAAGTCTTGTTCTGAAATCGTACTAACTCTATTGGGTGTGGATACATGGGAGCACTTAACCCTGATGGACCACAAACTCGTGAGTTGTTTTTTCTGGCTATGTGGTCTGCCACTGATAACTGAATGTGGCTTGGCTGTCTCCCTTCATACCAGAGGTAGAAAAAACCCTTACTCAAATGCCTTGGTACTTAAATTTGAATATGTAGTGGGGAGGGGTGTATAAATGCAGGTACTAAAAAATATTTTTAAAACAGGCAGTGATGTTGAATGTGTATGTCTGCTTCAGTCTGATCAGCATCTGTAATGTTTGTACTCACTGAAATAATCACATGTGTAAACATGTTTTGTTTTTGTTGCTCTTTGACATGCTTAGTCTTTACCTTGGGATTTATGGGAGGTAAGAACTTCATACGGCTTTCGTCTCTCATCATGTACTGTGCATGTGCCAGTGCCATCTCTGTGTGCGTACCTGTTTCCCTCGCTGCTTTTCCTTTCTGCACACCCTAAACCAAAGTTGCTTCATGTGCGGCTGAACCTGCTTTTGCACATTCTGTGTAGCCCCAGGGGCAGCCATGTGTTTGCAAGTCAGGTCTGGCACTCAGATACTTAAGTCTCCACCAGCACACACCCCTGTTGCCTTTCCCTGCTAACTCATTCATCTTTCCTTTGGCATGATGCTGTGACATTCTCCTCAAACTTAATTCCACCGTGCCATCATCCTTACCCTTCACTCCCCAGTATTTTGTAATCTCTGTACATCCTGTTGGTCTTGTGTGTGATGCATCAACGTCTCAGCTGCCCCTTGTACTTACTGCCTGTACCATTGAGTATACATACACGTTTGGAATTATCTGTGGTGTTTGCTTGACCGTTGTTGTCAGAAAGGCTGATGTGAAATCACTCAGCCTGTGTCTATGCTGAAAAATGAAGTGCAGGCCCAAGATTTAACCTGGCATCTGCCTCAATCTCAGCTTTGGAGCTGGCTGACAAGGGAGACGCCACACATGCTCTGCATCTGAACCAAAGCTAGACCCTTATTTATGACCTCTAGGATATATCAGGCCTGGGAAAGTCTCAGATTGCTGTGTATTAGCCCATTGGGAGATATTTCAAGCACAACTACTTTTGAGCCCCTCTGTACCACCAGCCAGCAGTGCGGCAGGAAACGCTTGGTGTGGGTACTGAAGCCCGCTGCTTGAGCTGGCTGTATCCCGTGGTGTAGATGTAAGCACATGCCCTTGGCTTATGCTTATCTGCCCTTAAGGGGCAGATCACCACCTAAGTCAGCAGTTGGGAGGTCATGATTTAAGCCTTGCCAAGAGCCTGGCTCAAGGACTCACTGAGGCTAGTACTCTCCTTCACATGACCTTGGGTCATCCTGAGAAAGATGTTTCCCTTGTGTGTTTTATCAGCCATCAGTGTTTAACATCTGTCATTCTCCTGTATGTGCATTGTCATTCTGTCTTGGTAAGAAAAAAAAGGAATCTGGGTTTTGCAAGAAAAGATGTGCTTTTCAAGTGAATGGGCAGGGGTGAGGTATGACTCTATCCGATTGAGCTGTGGTTACAGCGTGGGGTGTAAAACGTGTTTGGGGCCATTTCTCCCTTCCTGCAAGCAGATTTCACCCAATTGACAATTTAATCAACCGGCCAATGCCATTAGACAAGATGTTCTCACCATGCCAATTGTCACCATACATACCATACATGGTTAAAGAGCAGAGCTCCCTATAACTGTGGAATCCTCCTCTTGCTCTTCAAGCCTTCTGAAGTGTTCTTGCTCTAATGTTGTTCTTAGCTGTTGATGAGACACTTGTGGCATGGTTACATAGTCCCATGAGGTTCACGACTGCATAGAAACTTGGATGTGGCAGAACTTACTTAGTTCTGCAGGGTAGGAAACTTGGATTTGGTGTGTATGATGCCGTTGGAATAAGCAAAGCTTTCAAACCTGGCAACAGCAGTGAGCAATTCTTCCTCTTTTCCTTATAGGATCTTTCTACAACTGTAAATGCTTTTATAGGCCTTGTGATGCCCACAGGTACATAAAATAGAAAAATAAGTAGCTGACATGAAAACACCCTTTGTTGAAATCCAGGGGATTAATTTACATTCAGTTTCTCTGGTTATTAAGTACTGGTTTTGCAAATCTGCTGCTTTTAAAAAAAGAGCTCACGTTGAGCTCCTTTTGACTTGTGCACATAAAAAACATGCTTGGCCAGAGTTGGGCTGGCCCGTCCCAATTCCAGTTTCACTGAATCCAAATAAAAAGCAACCGGGGAGTGAATTTAATTTAACAGGAGAAGCCTTTGTAGCATTTCATATGCATACATTTAGCACCACCAGAGCTGAGGTGGGAATCCTCTGCAGGAAGGGAAGAGGTCTGTTGTTTATCATATCCTCTGGCAATGTAGGCCTGTGGACGTGGGCATTGGGAGACATGAGGAAGGACGTGATAGGAGGGGAAAGCATGTTTTAAATGGCACCATTGGAGCAGCCGAAGGTAAAGTAGTGGCTTTTTGTTAAATCAAGGATTTATTTCTTCATTATTGCTGCTGTCATTAGAAAACTACTTGGAGCATTGTGCCAGTGCATGGCTAGTAGCCAGATGGTGTAGAGTTCAGGGTTACCATGGTTGTTGCTTTACACTGGGGTTTTGTAGGGTCAGGACTATGAAAATTGCAATATTAAGAAATCTGGACAGCGCCTTGTTCTGATGGTGGCTGTATTCAGGGGTACGTGTGTGTAGCATGCCTACATGCCTCATACATTTGGTAAAGCTGCTTTGTTCACATGTGTTAAAAATGGGAAACGTCTGTATAGCAGTTGTGTAAGCATGAAGTAGGTATCTGGTTAGATGCTGTGAAGAGGTGCATGTGCTATCGGGTGTACAGAACAAATGGATATAGAGTGGCCATGGAGACACTCAGGCTGCAAATTAGACCCTTGAGGTTCTTCTCAGGAATCTTCCCAGGTGCTGCCTGGCCAGTCTCCCAAGGGCCTGGTCTGTAGCATTGATGCGACCAGATCCAACTTACTTTCAGCATTGCTGCAGTTGCTGGGAGGGGCAAATGAATAGATTTAATTTTGTATTAAAACAAGGTTAGCCTGATTTCTGGCAAGGGAGAATAAAAGCTTGAATGGCTGGAAGCGTATCAGAGATGTTCTGTTGGTCTCGTGTTGTGCACAGAAACCCATGTCCCCGGGCTTCCTAGAATAGTCTCTGCCAGGCAGTGGTTTGTAGGTGATGTTGAATATTTCTCCCTCGTGGTGGCAGCTTTTGTGCATTAGAAACTCTCCTCTCCGCTAACGGAAAGGTGCACACACCATGTGGGAAAATCATAGCAAATGCTTAGTAGTAGAATGTTAACAACAGAATCCAAATTCATGACTCTTTGGGCCTATCTGAAATCAAATTAGTTGAAAGTTGGCAGAGTTTTCAGTTCAGTTTGATACGGTGCTAATGCTGTGTAGATGCTGGGTCCAGACTATGTTCCGTATCTGGGAACATTATTAGCAGCCCCTTCTGTTTCTGGGAGTATACAAAGGCTAAAATATCCCTTGATTGTTGATCCACGCAAGTAGCCTAGTGAGAGATCCTTGTCCCTTGGTATGCAAGCAGACCTGAATTCACATACACGTGGGCAGTCTGTATGTAACAATACATACTGGGCACGTGTGAAGTAGGACTGTGATTTAGACCGTGACAGAGGCGTACCGGAGTTTGGGCGGTTCACTGATTTCCTCTGGAGTATTGCCTGCTGCGTGGCTGGAGTGAGGGAATGCATGCTTTACTCTGATTTCACTGGCTTGCAGAGGAAGAGGGGGACAGAAATTTAGCACGACCCTGAGGTTTCTCAGCTGTTTGTCAGCAGATGGCAGCAGTCAGCAGCACAGAGCCCTTGGGCAGGCTGAGCTGCACTTCTCTGCACACACAGGTAGCTGTAACGAGTGTAACCTCTCCACCTGGATGGCTTTTGTATTGCAGCCTGCAGAAGCAGCCCATGCAGGAGCTGAAGCAGCTGGATCAGAAGCAGCAGCTGGAGCTGAAGCATCTAAAACTGAAGCTGATTCAGGATCAGTAAGCACCTTGAGAGACACCAGTCTCTCTACTCCATCACATCCCTTTGTCTTACAAGCACGTGTGGGTGGCTGGGCTGGGAAGAGAGATGTGTGGCTGCTTGGAAAAGCACATCCCTACCACGTCCCCTGACTCGATCCTCTACTTTGGAGCCCTTCACCTCAGTGGCTTTGCTGAATCGGTGGGCACACGGGGTTTTAAACTGCCACCGTCACTGCTGTCCCCAGCCACGCTAAGGCAGAGCTGCCGCCCGTCAGCAGCTCACTCTTTCTACTCAGGAAGGGCTGGGAGGACACACAGAGGCTCCCTCTCTCTCCCCTGTGCTTTTGCTTGTTCCTTTGAGGATTTTGCAGCTGTTTTGCTGCTTCAGGAAGGGTCCCCCAACCTGATCCTCCACTTTGGCGCCCTTCACCTCAGCTTTAAGTCCAGGAAGACAGTGGTCACCTCTTCTGCCTTCTCACTGCTGCCTCTGATGCCGCTGGGGGTTTTTCTGTCACTAACTGGTGTGCTGGGAAAACTCGCTGAAGCCATGGGGCTTGGGATATGGATTCTCTGTGGTGGGCTTGGAGTGTCAATTTTGGATTCTCTTTTCTCAATGGCTTTTATTCCTTTCCTTTCTGCTGCTGCCTACCAGAGTTCTCTGCCTGCTGTCGTCGTGGAAACTTTCCCTGCTACTGTCAATGGCACTGTGGAAGGAGGTGCTTCATCTGAAAGAGCTGACATGCCCCCAGGATTTCTGTTCAAAGTGAGTGTATGGTGGTGGGGCACTGAGTTCCTGGTGATATCTTTTCCTGTAATGAATTGACTATTTTTGCTCAGCATGGCCATGGGCTATGCTCCATTGGAAGGGAGAAAGGAAGCTGAAGGAGGGATACACCTTTCTACCCAGTAGCCCAGCTTCATCAGTTCCAGATGCTTCAAAGGACTGTGTAAGAGCATAAGGGTGTAAATGTCTGGCTGTGCTGTATAGCAAACTTCCTCCTTCTCTCTGTTGCTGTTGTTTCTCTCTCTGGTGTTGTGGTAGTGTCAGTTGCAGACTCTGGATAGTAGATAAGATGTTGTGCTCCAAACTTTAACTTAGATGCAAGTGGCAAATGAAGAAGAGTTGGAAACAGTAGGGACAGAGGACTTCGTGTTTGGGGAAACTAAAAATCTAGGATGAACAGGAAAAAAATACAGGATTAGACAGGGAATTCAGGTGGGTGTTCTGAATATGCCAAAGATCACTTGCAGCTTATTTTAAAGGTGTGGTTCTGAGTGAAGATAGGCCACAAATTTAACATTTAATAATGGAATATGATAGCAAGACAGCACAGATGGATCATGCCCTGAAAGTGAGAAATGACAGCCTGCTACTATAGGAAGGCTTTCCTTCCGCTTTAGGCATGTCTGTGCTCCGTTTTTTTTTTTTTAAATTTTTTCTTTTTCCCTGGAAGTTCCACCAAATGCAGAAGAATGACAAACCCCTGAAGGGCAATAGGAGACTCGTCACAGTAAGACTGGTTACAGGCAGCATTATAGACTGTAGTGCTCGCAGTGGAGGGCTGTGATTTGAAGCAGAAAGGCTGTAATGCAGGTGTTGATAGGAATTAGATTGAATACCAGAGAGAAAACATGGCAGGATACAATCACTCAAAGATCCAAACTGATACTTTTCGCTGTGTTTCCTCTACCTGCTGGCTGTGACAGAGATGGGAGGCTATAGTCTCTACTACTCTTGCAGTCCAGCTGCAAAAACAAGGCAGGGCATAATTTGAATGAATACAGGCTTTCTACTCTGTGAGTTTTGTAGGCCCATACTTTGGGAATTCAACCCTTCTAAGGAAGGATGGAGAGGGGCTGATGCATAACAAGTTGAATGAGACTTGCCAGGATGCCCTTGTGGCAGAGGGGAGCTGCATGCCAGGCTGTATGAACAAGCACGTAACCATTGGATTCCGGGAAGAGGTTATTGCCGTGGATGTGGCATTTGTGATCCAAGGTTGCCCTGCCTCAAGCAGCAGATTGGATCACATGGCCTCTAAAGGTGCTTTCCAACCGGAATCATCCAGTGAGCCAATGAATTGGAAAGCCTTGTTACTCGCTACAGAGCTGGGTGAGAGAGGGCTGGCTTCGCCCAAGCTCACCTCTCCTCTCCCCATAGGTCCAGGCCATGCATGATTACACGGCCACCGACAGCGACGAGCTGCAGCTGAAGGCTGGGGACGTGGTGCTTGTGATTCCATTTGAGAACCCTGAGGAGCAGGTGAGTGGAGAAGACAGGGTGGGAGCCTGGGCTGTGAGGAGCCAAAGGGATTTCCAGAGCTGCTTCTCCCTCCACTAACAGTTGGTTGGCTGGATGCAGAGCCATCAGTTTGTGGCTGGGAGCTGGTGGGAAAACCGGTTGTCCTTGAGCTTGAGATTGGCTTCCTGCAACTGAGGGGAGCACTCTGCTTGTGACTGGGAAATGGAGACGTTATCCTGCATAAAGCATGTGAAATAGCTGTGGCTTCCTGTCCCTGTCAGGGCATTTGAGCCAATACCATTGCTTCCTTGATCAGGGGGCCCCACCAAGCCCATCCTTTGCCTTCTCACTGCTCCTAAACTTGATGTGCATTCCCTGTGACCACTGCAGTGCAGTCTGTGGCATTGGCAGGAGTGACCCACAGCTTATGATGATGTTTCCTCCATTTTTGAGAAACGCTGGAGCTCTGAGAAGGCAGCTTGCCGTGAATGATGCCTTGCACTTCAGCATAGCAGTGGCTGTTTCCAAAAGGCAAAGTTTGGTCAGGAGATGGCAGCAGAACCAAAGGCTGGAGCAGGTTGCGCAGCCCCAGAGAACTGTCCATCTCTAACCTGGTTAATTGCCGGTGTTTTTCTCTAATCCGAGCTCTTTCTAGAAGCCCTGAGTAAATCCTCCTCGCGTGCTGTGTTTGAGGGCTTCCAGCAGTTTTACTACTTTGGCTGAGCGAGGTGGTGATTTTATAAAATTCGTGCTCATGTTTCCAGGTTTTTGTTTGGAAAAGGAAGGGAATTCTCCAAATTGATTCAGTAGTCACCAGCGTTTTGGGTTTGGCCAAGCCCAGACAAGATCTGGATTCCACAAGGGCTAAAGGGAAGGTGGTGTAGTTCACTGGCCAGAGAAGATGTGGATCCTCTTTGTGGTGGAGCTGCTGGCTTTGGGAATGATGGAGGCAGATCTTGCTGCTGCTTGTGAAATGGCACTAAAATGTGCTGGCACTTCCCGCAGAGCTCGGTGTTCTGGAGGGAAAGGTTGTATGGGGAAGACGCAGCGATTCCTTATGGGGAGAAGACTCTCCACTGAGTGGGACTGCCCTGCACAAGCATTTGTGAGCATTTCTTTCTCAGAAAGCTTTCTGGATGGGAAATGAGTGGCAGCTCCCTTAGTTCCTGTGGTAGGAGATGGCATCTGTGGAGCAGTTTTTCAATGCCCTGTGTTTGCACTCTAGCTGGATGTGGGTGCAACAGCCATGAACTCGAGACTCTCCAAGCTGCAGAGGGTGAGCTCTGAGTGTTGCTAACATGATGCTGTAGCTGCACTGAAGCCCTCTAACCCTCCTACAGTGTATCCTGTGCTACAGTGCATTTCCCTAACCTCGACATACCCAGCCAGGAAATGCTGGCTGTTAACATGTGCATGAACTGTGTAAGACAGTGGAGGAAGCTTAGGATCATAGGCTGTGATCCATGTCCCTGTCTTGCAGCTTAGGTGTCGGTTTGTGGGTACATTGGCCAGGTCTGGATTCATCTCTCTTGACAGAAGAAAGGGTTGAGGGCAGCAGCACTTCTAAGCTGGTACTTGAAGTGATGCGGTTCAAAAGTGGCAAGAGTCAATCTGGGTCCTCGTGTCTAATCCCTGCAGCTGAGGAAACCCTTTGTAGCAGGATGCAGTGGGAGTGATGCATGCTGTATGGCACACGCTATGTGCAAATGGATGAGCTTTTGTGCTTGCTGTGCTGTGAGCTGGAAGCTGCCTTCCAGACACTTGGGCCCAGTGTCCTTTGTCATTTGTCTTCCTGATTTATGGCACGTCAGTCCTCCCGCAGCCCCTGCAGCTGGCTGCTGCAGATGGGCTCCCATCTCATGCCATTCCCATGACATCCCCTGAATGCTCAAATCTAAGGCAGAAGCAGGGGCTAACTGAGCCTGCAGGCACCCAGTACAGCCTGCGAGGAGCAGGGAACTCCGGTACCATGGCTGGGCTGAGCTGCTGCCACATGAAGTGTGCAGAAAACAGGACAAGTGGGCAGAAGCTGCAGAGTGGCAGCAGAAAGCAAAATGTGCCCCATGGGAGGCATTGCTTGGCCTTGGGTGAATACCCAGGTAACTCCTACCCGTTCCAGGAAAGCAGAAGTGTCACAACAACTGTGTGAACCACATGCGCATGCCTTGTTTCCCCACAGCGTAGAGCATCGAGTTGCATGAACACTTCTGCCCAGGCAGGTTATGTAGATGGATGTGGTAACCTGTCTCTAAGCGAGCCTGGTGCATGCCCACCACCTCTGTCCCAGAGGAGTGCATGCGGAGCAGGCCGTTGAGTTTGGAGGCAGCAGTACCCCGTGCAGCTCTCTTCCCTCATGCTGCAGTCTCAATCCCTAGGCTGCCCCGCTGCAAATGACTCGCGTGAGTGGATATATTTGCATGCTGATGGTGGCATCTCCCTCCAAGGCAAGCAGAGAATAGGGTGGTTGCACACCTGAGCAGCAAGCAGCGCAGCCTTCCCACCAGAGTATCTCGTCTCCCTCCTGTGCTTTGGATGGAGCGGAAATCTTGATGCTAGACACCCTGCAGGCAGAGGGTGGGAAGTTGGTTTCTCCTCTGGAGCAGGTTCTACCAGGCTGGATGCCATTTGCTGCAGTGAAAATTCATCCCTGTTTATAGATGTGTAGGTTTGGTGGCTAAGGAGGACCCTTGTGAGACACCTTGAGTTTTACATCATGTGTAGCACACGTTTGGGAGCTCAGCTCCCACTTCTCATAGACCAGAATTTCAGTATAGCAAACAAGACTTGGTTTTGCCTGTGCCACTTCTCTAAAATGCTCATCATCCAGGTGCCCTGAGTGGAGCAGGGGATGAACACCTCCAAGGAATGATTCATCCTTTCCAAAGGATCTGTGCCCACGATGAATGGGATGACTTGCACTGCAGAGGTGCCTGTCTCTTTTATGACTGTGGAGACTGCTAGACCCCTCATATTTAGGTTGCAAAATGTGAGATAGGTAATTCCCGTCCTGTAGCTCTAGAGACTTTCTTTCGCAGAATTTCTCCTGCTGCAGTGGGTGCAAATTATGAAATGTTTCTAATACACTTGCTAGTTGTTTATGATTTCACTATCTCCAGACACTCTGGGTCAGATAGGAGTTCTGGTACAGACTTGGTGGGATGTAGACTTCTCCCTGTTTAAGAGAGAATGAAAGCATTTTTTTCCTTCTTCCTCATCCTCTTCCTGGATTGTCTCCAAGCCAAACATGAGCATGGCTTTGATAATGCCTTGACACCTCTGTGGCCTGCACCCTGTAAGAAAAATCCCTGCTGACATCTATCCCTCAGCATCTGATCTCTGTCTTCTCCTCCAGGATGAAGGATGGCTGATGGGCGTGAAGGAGTCTGACTGGATCCAGCGTAAGGAACTTGACCAATGCCGAGGGGTTTTCCCTGAGAATTTCACAGAGCGGGTGCAGTGAAAGCCCAAGCCCACCAGCCGCATTTCTGCTGGAAGAAAGCAATTTTTCTGGTAGATAATTGAAAAAGAACAGTGAAATGAAAAGAAGAGAGAATTTTAAAGGAACAGAAGCCTGGAAAAAAACCCGGCAACTTAAAGGGTGTGTTCTTCTCAAAGGGCAAGGTTCAAGAAGTAAATTGAAATTCAAAGTGTTATCAAAATATATACATATTAATAATAATATGGCAAGTGAAATACCCTCTTCCCCCTTTGGTTTTAACAGCATTTGGAATCGGAGGACTGATGCAGAAGCAACTCAGTGTGGTTCTCTAAATACTGCATTGACTGAATTGGCAAGATGTCAGTCTGATCCCTGGAAAAGCAATATTTGTCTAATGACTTGAGAGTAGAGGCTGCATATGCTCTTGGGTGGGTTCATCTGTTTTGTCTTGAAGGTGGCTTGCATGGCAACCGTAAAAATTCAGCCATCCCTACATGTTCAACCTACAGTAGGCCAAACTTTCTGTTAATGCTGTTGGAAAAAAAACATGTAGTGTATAGTCTTCACCAATACAGTGTGTGTGTGTGTGTGTGCGCATTTTATTTTCTTCCTTTAAATAATGTTACACAAACTGTGATTCTCGTACATGTAAAGGTAGAAGAAACTATATGGAAAGGGCATGGAGAGGAGGGATTGTGGGAAGCTGTGCTCAGTCCAAAGTTCTTTCAAATGCAGATACCTAAATTCTCGAAGTAGTATTGGCCTGTGAATGGACAAATTCAAGAGGAGGAACAAGACAAAACAAGCGGATGCCATTTAGAAGAGGGAATCCTCTGCCCACAAAACCCTGTAGGTGGTTTCAGAAAAGCTTAGATTCTTGTAGGTGGAAGATAGCTCGAAAATCTGGCTGCTTAGAAAATTTGCTTTTAAGAAAGAGGTAAGATGAGAATTTTTTTTTTTCCCCTGAAAGAATGTCTAAGAAAAAACATGAGGAAAACCCAATTTGCTTTCTGTGTTTTTAATTGGCATTGTTATTTGTGGAAATTGTTTCTTCTTTTCCATTGAAGAGTTCTGTAAGTGAAATATTGTAAGATCAGCTTTCTCCAGTGCTGTGCTGGTGGTCAAGTTAACCTCTACGAAAACTGGACTCTTGAAATACTCATTTAAAGTGGCTGCATGACTTAATGATATTTTAAGGAAGGTAAGAATATCAAAGTGTCAGCGTCCAGAAGACACTCTGCAGTCTAATATTGATGCTGAGACCTTTCCTATACCTTTCCTTTGTTCCTGTTTGTTTTTGAGGTTTTTTTTTTTTTAGTTTAAACAAGCAGATGACAAGGCTGTTTCAAAGTGCATATTACACTTGTTAAAATAAGCTGGTCTGACCCTCCAAGACTCTAAAGTCCCACAAAGGTACTTCAGACTTTACTTGAATACTGATGCAGCTGGCAAGCAGGTTGGGCTATTACCATTTTTTATGGCTTTCCTCCCCTCATGATCCTTTTGCCTAGAAGGGAGTGTTAACAGTGAGGTTACCTCCTGCTGTGGAGGAAGAGGATCACTCTCTGAAATAATCTCTCTAAATGTTAGGAGCTGGCTTTTGTCAAAGATGCACCGAATGCTGACACACACTACTGAAAATCCCACCTTTTTCCAGTCTGTTTTGATTATTTGTAGGACAACAGAAAAAGCATTCTAGGGAAAAAGTGGATTTTTGTTTTTCTTCAGTTTCAGTTCAGAGGGACAGACCAGCTTTTTATCAGAAAATATATTCTTATAAGTGCAAGAGTAGCTGGAATTCCTCCCGCTTTCAGCTTGGGAGACGATCCGTGCTAGTTATTTACAGCAATGTAACAGGCATCAAATTCTGTCCTATATACTCAAATCCCTTCTCCTATTTTTTTTTTTAATTTTAAATAAGCATGCAAAAATTTTTATTTTACATCACTGTTACAAAACCCAATAGTATTAAGGAGTAACTGCTCACAATACAGAAGGACTGGACTCCACAAGTTGGATGAGCACCTCCAAGGTGAGCCACTACTTTAGAATGCTGCCCTGCTTGATTTTTTTGTTTGTTTTTTTTTAATTTTTCACCAGGGTTTTCTTTATTATTACTCTTTTTTCCAAAATATCTATTTTTATGCATTTGTGACTCCCATTACTACTTCAAAGAGTATTCATAGAAAAAAATATACATTTAAATATACATAGAAATATATATATTAAAAAGTGGGTTGATCCAGTTAACATAATGCTGTCAGCTTAAAATGTTTATTTTTATGCAAAACCTGTGGATTAATTTTTTTTTTTAAATGACAAGATTTTAAGTACCAGAGCTGTGCTTTTTTTTGTCTTGCAAGAAATTGTTTTAGAGCATTTAGAAAGCTGTGCTGATATCTAATTTATTGTGGGGTTTTTGCTGGTTTTGTTGTTGTTGTCTTCTGCTGTGTTTAAACCAGATGACTGTCCCAACAAAAATCCCTGTAAGGCCTTTTCATTTTCTTGAGCTCGCAGAGCAACTATCCAGTACTGTATTGTCCCTGCAGAAGTGGTAACACTCCGCAAAAAAGGGATGTGGTTTTCAGGTCACATGAGTGATGCCCAAATACTGCTAGTGGGGAGGATGTGTCTCTCCATCTGCTTCCCCCGACCCCAAAACCCCTTGCGTAGAGCAGGTAGGGTGGGTTACCTGGATCCTGCACAGCTCACAAGTAAGTGGTGTCAGCACGTCTCGGTCAAATGCAGGATCGGACCCACAGCTTATAAATTGCCTTATAGGAGAGTAGGATGGCATAGCAGGAAGCTTATGTTGGCAATGTTTGTTTGAGCTGGGAGATCCCTTATCCCCTGGGTCATGTTCAGCCCATTGTAAACAGCCACAACTCCCATTTTCAGCATTTTTACATCTGCTAAATGCCTTGATTCTGGTTGGTATTACCTGGTGAAATCAACTTCCCATTTTCTTTGGCTTAGGACTGATTGCAATAGAAAGAGGGACAGTAAACACCAAGTAGGCTGTGCCCACGGTGGTTTTTCAGTTTGCAGGCTGAACTGAAAAATCTGGGGAAAAAAGTTGTAAGGGTGACCTGAGACAACTTGAGTTTTTTTCCTTTTCTCAGTGAAATGAAAAAGGGAAAAAAGGGATTTTATATATAAATCCTTTCAAACCAAAATAAAGCATTTAATTTGTAGGGTTACTTTTTCATTTTTTCAAAACATCGTGACTTGGGCTATAAGTTGCTTTGAAGCAAAAATGTGAAACCTTCTGTTTGGAAAATGCTGAAAGAAAATGTTTTAATGTTAATAGTCTTTTTGCCTTTGCCTTTTTTTCTTAATCTGATGACTGGTTTCAGCTAATCCCAAACTGCATTTTTTTGGTGAATACATTATCCACTGAAGAGAACCCAGAGAAGCCTGTTGCCCAGTTCTGCTCCCCTGACAGGTACACTGGATGCATTTCAGGGATTACCTGCTATCTGGCACAGCAAAGGCGCGATCTTCCATTTGATTGTTTTACTGGGTGAACAACAAAAGCATCTCTCATCCCATGTCATTGACTGGTTTTGTAGCCTGGCTTCAGAACAAAGACGTTCTTGCTCTGTCGGTCTCGGTTTGGTCACAGATTTATGACTATAGATTTATGATGCTACTCCAATTTGAGCCTAATTCCATTGTGCAGTGGGAATTGCTATTTGCCCAACTGATAAGAAAAAGAAATAAGGCATTGCTTTTTCTCTCTTTTTCTATCTTAGCAATGTCAGTAATATATCTTTATTAGATAGAATTAGGGAAAGGTCCCAAGGTAAAGATGAATGTGTTGTTCCAGGCAGACTCCTGCATACCCTGTGCTACTTTCCATGGGCATTCCTCAACTCTCTGCTTTTACCACCTTCGCATTTCTTGGCTTTGAAGGTGGTACAGTAAAAGGGATTATGCAGGTGCTTGGAGCTAATCCCACTTTGTGATCTGTTTGCCACAGTCCTTGAAGACTTGTTCACAGTTGCAGGACCCTTTCCTGTCCCACTGTCCAAAGACCGTGGCCAAGGCAAGCACTCCCAGGTCAAAGGGATCTCTCTTATGACCTGGAACAAGTGTAAGGGCTCCGTATTCTGCCTGGAATTAGGATGTTGGCTCAGTTAAGTTCTGCAACAGCTACTTGAAGGGAAAAGGCCCAAGGCTAAGGAGATAACGGTATCTTTTTCATTTTGGGATGATGCACTGACTGCCTCACCTTGGTTTCAGGGAGGCCCAGAACCTCTTTATTTAGGACTGAGAACAAAATGTGAATGGTCAAGATGTGTGTGGTCAATACAATAATGGGTGTCCCTCCTGCAAAGGACCCTGAGTTCAGAGTTTCCTCTTTCCTGCTCTGTGCCAGACAAAATGAATGCTCTCTGCTGCTGTTACGGATGTTTTGGATGCCGTGCAGTCCATAGCCAAAACAGGAGTGTCCTTTGCTGGAGGATGCAGAGGTGTCTCTCTCAGCCCTTTCTAGGAAGAGCTACTGATCTTCTTCAGACAAGGCCTCTGCGCTTCTAACGCAGTCGCCTCTCATTTCGGTAGCCTTTGCGTCCTTCTGCATCTCACCCCACTCTCCAGCTTCTCCTGCTTCCCAACCTCTCCCACGCTTTTTGGGGTTGGCAGTAGCACAGGGCACTTGCCACCATCCTGAAGTGCAAAGCTAGAAGATGCACAAGCATGTCCGTCAGCAGATCCTACGCAGTGCAGCTCAGTAATGCTGCCACTGGGAAAACAAGCAACAGATTTTCTTCTCCAGGCTGCCAGAGGGAAACTGTTCCTTGCCACGCAGGAACCGTCACGCCTGGCGCTGATGCAGACACTTCTGGTTTAGACACTTTGAGGAGCAAACTCCTGACGGAACGGGCTTCTGTGTGACCCCAGGGCTGGTGCAGGGAGTGTGTAGCTGGCACGGGGGGGGCTGAGAATTAGAAGGCCATTTCAGGAATTTTGTTTATGAAGCTAAATGGAGAAGCAACAGCTGTGAACACTGGTCTGTATGAGCTCATACTTTGGTGTGTGTATGGCTGTAATTCGTTCACCTGGTTTTACAGTGTATTCTGCTAATCCTGGCCCTGGTCTGCATTTCACGTAGACGGTACCTACTTGAAACCTGCCAGATGCAGTCTGGGCTTACTGCTTCTCTTTAACTGAACCAAATGGCAATGACTTCGGCAATGTATCGGCAATCTTTGTTCCTCCTGTTAACTCGGTCTCTGAGTTTAACCACAATGACCTGAGAAATGTTTGGGTTTTGAGTGTTTTAAAAAATATTTTAATTTTTGTTTTGTTTAAACAAAGCTGAACAATTCCCATTGTATTCAGAGCTGTGACGCCCAGTTCCAGTGACAAGTACTAGATGGATTTGTCCCATTTTGTTTCCTGGCGATGTTCAGAAATATAATTTGTGTCATCCTAAATCCTGCGTCACTTTTTCTCTTTCTGTCTCTTTATTTTCTCCCCTTTGTACTAAGAAGCTGAAAGAATTCACAGCTGCTTTCTCCTCAAAGAGGTGAGTAGCTTCAAAGGGGTTTATCAAGGTGCCATTAACACTAGGGTTTCTTAGGCACACGTGGGATGGAGAGGCAATGCTGGTCCTTCTCTGAACAAGTACAACAGCAGCATAAACTCTCCCAGCAGCCATCTCTGTTCTGGTCTGTTGTGAGGACCTGACACTGGACGAGTACCATGTATGGAAAGGTTTGAGACCTTTAATAGCTATTAACCCCAGGGTGATGTAATCTTCATCCTCTAAGGCAAGTTTGTTGAGTATGACACCAAGTGGGTGCCCTACCCCATCCAGCCAAGTATCAGCCAGCCCCCTTCTGCCTGTTGGCACCTCTGGGTGAGCTCTGCATTTCCAGGCTGGCTTTGGAGTCTGCTCTTTAATGGGGTGTTTCCTTTACCTGTTGAAAAGGGGTGTTTCTGTCCTTCAACCGGGGTGGTTTAGGACCTGTGAGGGACAGGATTAGAGGGATTCAGTTCATAGCTGACTGTTTGGGGTCATTCCCTGGGATGCCTTATTCCAGGCTCAGTGCGGCCGCACGCGGGACACTGTGTGTAAATAGCAAGTGCTGGCCGAAGGTTGGAATATCATCTGATGCAAATCGGTGCCAATTAGCGCCTTGACGTGTGGACTGCCAGAGTCCTCTGCTTTAGCATGTGGGTGCGCAAGCCTCAGCCAGCGAGGGGAGTTGGTCAGACTCTGCACGGTTCCTTTGTTTAAGATGGCCCAGAGAGTTCGATGCCTTTTAGCCTCTCACCTCGGTGGCACTTGGACATACCTGAATCAAGTCCTGTGGGGAAGGGAGGGGAAGAGGAGGGCTCTGCCCCTATTGCTGCAGTTGGTGACTTGGGCTCGGTGTGGCATCGTGTCTCCTGCCGGGCTGAGCCAGGCCAGCTCTGCTGGGGCTGTGAGAGCAGCTTGCAGGGCAGGAGTGAAACCCTGGGCATGGGAGCTCTGGACACGCCTTCTCTTTGCCCTTCCTCATGCAGTTTCATTCCCATCACCCAGAAATATAAAGAAAATGGGAGAGGAGAAGGCGGCTGATGGGGAGCAATGTGCATAATTCATTGTCAGCCACCTCTGCTGAACTGCATAATTCGTTCCCGGTGGTGTCCTGCTCCGAGCAAGTGATGCTTGGGCTCTTTGGCCGTGTGCAGGCTGTGGCTTCATGAGCCCTGGCAGCGCGTTTGGAGAAGGAGCAGGCTCGCACAGCCTTAGGTTTGGCCCTGAGAGCCCTTACTATGGTGCAGGGAGAGCCAGGATCCTCTCTGGGGGTGCAGATGGAGAAGGAAGGGCCCTGCAGATGGAGGAGGCACACGTGGAATCAGGTGAGGTCAGGGTGCCTGGGACCACATGAGGCGGAGGCCGGGGCCGCACATGCTGCAGGGGACTGGCATTGACCCGTGTCAGTTGCTCCACAGCACCCCTGGGTACAAGGGCTGTCTCTCTGTGGCAGCCCACATCGCCTGGGAAGACCCTGTGCAGAGCCCCAGAGCAGAGCTGGGAGTGACTTTGCAACCCCAAGGAGGAGAAGGTGGGTGTCTGGGGCAGACCTCAGCAAGTTCTCCTGTTTGCTGGCTGGGTGAAGCCGGTGCCCTTCGCAGAGCAGGACTGCTGCTTCAGCAGGTGGAGGAGCCTCTGCTGCCCGTCTGCCGCGTGCCCCAATCCACAGAGCCATTAATAACGGTGCGGGAACAGGAATTCAGCAAGTGCCCGTGATTAATTAGCTCATCATGGGCAGTTAATGGCCAGCCTGCTCTCCTTGGCCCTGCGGTACAGGTAACGGAGCAGGCATCACTTCTCACTGGGCAAGGCGCAGCCCTCTGCCAGAAGCGATGGGCGGAATGTGCAAGCTGTTTTGTTGCGCTGCTGACAGGTAGTTGGTGAGATCGGTTCTTCAGACGCTGGGGGATAGATCTGTAAGGGGACTTGCTAGTTATCAGAGCCAGGTACCCAACTCTCTGGGAGGGGCCCAATCTAATACCAGCTTTTCTTTTCCTAGCAGTGTCATTTTCCCATGACTTGCCTGAATTTGGAAGCGCTCCCTCTGACTGAGGCTGACTTCTTCACATGCACTCTGCTTGTCTCAGCACTTTCTCATAGATTAATATATAGAAATTCAGGTACCACCTATGCTGTATCAGGCATGGGGGGTGTGTGACAGAGCCGTGCAGTAATGAGGACCTGCAAGCAAGGCTGTTTTTTGAAATCTAAGTGGGATGAAACGATCTGCTCCACAGGTGACCCTGCCAGGCTGAGCTCCAGCGGGTGCAGGTCATCACCTCGGTTCCAGCTGCTCTGCAATAAGGTAGGACAAAGAAGAGCTGCAGCGGGAGTGCACGGCATTAAAATTAAATTGCACATGTTCACATTATTTGGTCAGCATGACACAGCCCAAGGTGTGAAATGAATGGGATGGGACCCGGGCTGCTGCTGCACCGGGAAGAGGAGCAGTGCAAGCCTATTGCCCTGTGTCCTAAAGGGGATCATGTTCCCCTTCACACCACCTTCTGCAACTGCCACGATGTTGGCTATTATGGCAGAAGTCAAGTGTGTTTGGAACCCCTGTGCGGCAGACTAATTTCTCCTATTTCCAATTCAGAGACCTGTGAGAGCCTCCTGGAGTGACTTCCCCTCTCTAATGTGCAGGATTTTCACTGTATGTCTCTCTTAGGGGCTTGCAGGAGAGATCTGACTATAGATTTTGCAGCATGTGCTGTATTTGCTGTTGAAGGCGGTGCTGTGGGTAGGTGTGCAGAGACCCAGCCTCCCAGAGACACTTGTGAAATCTGTGAGTGCCTTGCCTTGGTACGAAGTATCCCAAATATCTCATGAACACCGTCTGTATGCCAGACTTCTGTCCCCTCTAAGGAAATCCGAGGAAATCTCATGCTGAGAGCATCTGTGCTGGGAGCAGATGAGGTGTTTTAGCTGCTGGGCCATGGCTTTGCTCTCTCTGCTCAGGTGAAGGATTCCATTAGCCAGATATGCTTAGAGCCCTCTAAGAGCTTTCCCCATAACCCACACCAGAGGCTGGCTTTGTTCCCCTGTGACAAGCGGCCACCTTCCTAAATCCTCAGTGAGCTGCTCCTGGAGCCATCTCGTGTAGTCTCATGCTCATCTCCTGACTCACAAGCCCTCCTTCCCATGGGCAGGCAGGTCGGGGAAGGCTGTACATCCTGCCCCACAGGGGTGCTGATGTACCAGGTCAGGAAGACAGGTATTTTATTTCCTCCCTCCCTATCTTGCAGCTCCCAGCATTGCTCACTGTGGCTCAGGCTTTCTGCTGTTCTGTGAAGCAGACGTTGTTGCTCTTTCCCATATGATGTAGATGTTTTTGCAGGAGTGTAAATTATTCCCATCCAGTAGCTCCTTTATGAAACACTCTTACTCCGCAGAGTGAAGAAAAATGCAACTGAAGATGGTAATTAAATGTTTACTGTTAAGTACTTTATATATTATATACTATAGATCATTCCATCCATTAAACAAACCATTTAACTCCCCTTAACAGCATTATTCTCTATTATTAGGTTAATCAGCATTCACATCCTGTAACTCTGCATTTCTATCTAATTAGCCTTTCTTTCTTACTTCATATTTCTATTTAATTAAGCTCAGCATCAGAGCTGAATTCCCTGTACTCAGCACTAGGAGAGGACTTGATCCTTTCAGTGCCCAGGGGGGATGAGTGGCACAAGTTTTAAAGTCTCCTTGGATATCTGCTAAGGTTTCCTTTCCTGAGTCAGTCCCTGCTTAACTCTAGAGAAATTTGTGCCCGTATAGGAAGCTGTAGGCTGGACACCTTCCCGATTATCAAAGAGCAACCCTATGCGTGGTGGCTGCCGCTGGTGTAAGGATACTGCAATGATTGTGTGGAGCTTCCAGCCACTGTTCCAGCAAGAGGACAGGGTGGATTTGTGGCTCTTGCCATTGCCTCCAAGTCTTCCTGGCCCCATGGATAGTCTGCTAACAGGTCGCTGGCAAATTCAGTGTCATACAACTGCCTCTGTGTGTGGCATCCCTGGGTAAAGGCACCGAGGGTTTGCAGTGCCGGGAGTTTCACAGATGCCTGTTTAAAGCTCTCATGTCTCATTGCTGAACCAATCCAACCTGCTGTTAATGTACAATCTTAACCAATTCAGATTAGCTTAAGGTTAACTTAACAGTTAACCACCGTTCCCTACTATTCGCACTGGCATTTGGGTGAATTCTTCGCATCTAAAGCAAGCGAGAAAGCCGTGGCAGTACCCATGATTGACCTGCTGACCCCTCAGAAGATGAGCCCACCTTGAAGTAGTTCATGCTATTGCCCAGAGCACCAGTGTGACAGAGGAGATAGCACTTTTGCCCTCCTCCCCACCCGCAATGAAGACGAGTGTTTTCACTAGAAATAAGAAATACTGAAAATAAGTCAACAGGAGGTTCACGGATTTTTAACTCTGGGTGATGTCATGTCACTGGGAGTTTTATCCAGGTATGTGTTGGATAAGGGGTTTATTTGCTTCCTGGCTAGACAGGCAGGGAGTTTGTGTTGTGAAGGGCTCACAACTCACTCAGAATGTCAGGGTAAAGATCAGTACATGGGAATAGCTTGTATCTGTCCTGACCAAGAGCAAAAAGTGGATGATGGTTTTCTTCCTCTTGTTCCCCAGCTCTGGCTGTGGGTAAGATCTAGGGCTGGTGGGACAGAGCATAATACCTGCCTGCATGGGGTGTTCTGTCAATGAGCATCAGTTTTATAATGTGCTCTTTCGGCATAAACCTGTGCTCTGTTTCCTCAATGCCCAAGCCCTGGGTCTGCTAAAGGAGGCTGTCAATTCTAATCTCTCCCCTTCAGACATTTATGGGGATACCCAGGGTACCCAACATGACAGCATCGCTGGAAAGCAGATTAAATAGCAGGCAGGGAACACCTTGCTTGTCACCACTTAGCATCCAAGCTGCAATGGCTTTGAGGAATTGTCTGGGTCCCTCCAGAGTCCCCAAGCAGCTCTTTTTGCTAGTACCAGTCCAGAACAATCAGCAAATTGAGTTCTTTTTATTAACTTTAAAAGAAGACATTAGCCTCAGCCAGGAGAATAAAACCAATTTATGAGGCAATTAGCTCTGCAAAAACATTTCAGTCTCCCCAGAGCAGCCATCTGAGGAGCATCTTATTCCAGCTGCATAGCTTCTTCCGGCCTTGGGTTTACAGCACACTCCATTTATCATAAATAATAATAATAATGTATAAACAAATGGGTTCCTGATGAACCAGCCAGGAAGATATTCCCTGCCCAAAACTAGACCGTGTTGTTGGCTTCCTGACTTCAGGTGCCATTCCTGTGGTCTGTTACTTGATCGTGTGATGCATGTTGATCCTCACGCTCTTTGTAAGTGGGATTTTCATAGGATCTGCAACAGGGTTGGTTGCAAGCCAAAGAACTTGACCTACATGCAGAAGCCATAGCAGCTGACTCAGAGCTGTTATTATTGTCCTGATAAAGTAAATTCTGTGTGATGAAGATGATGCAGGGATGAATGTGAATTGGAGTTGACAGAAAAGTTTGATTTTTCTATTTGTGGGCTAGCCTGACACTTCCAATTTTGCCTTAAAAGAAAATTGGCAAGAGAAGTTCAAATTTAGTTTCAATCAGCTGATGCAAAATACAATTCTGCCAAACATAAAACTCCTATTTTCTTTATTTTCCTGTTTCAACATTTCCATTTTATTCTAAACATCTGTTTTCTGATTTTAATTACATGATGCTATTGTGGAAGTGAAAACTGCACTACCAAACCCCAAACACTTCACCATAACATTTTTACTACAAATATTCTCAGCAAAGTTAGTGAAGTTTTTTACAAAACTTTATGATTCTGCTAAATCAACATTTTCTGACATAAGGTGACGCAGCTGGAGGAGTGCAGACCAGCTCTGTTTGGCTTATGAAAGGAGTACTCCTCAGGAGAAGAGCCCCAGGCTTGCACCATTTTCACCTCTATCAGCAGGAGGGAATCCAGTAGGGCTTACTGTGCCTTAAGAAACTCCAGGGGAAGGGAAGTGCAATTATCTCTTCAATTAGATGTCATCATATTAAAAGAGAAAAAAACCCCAATCCTAAACCCTGTGCTTTTCAATATGAATCAGGGTGCCCAAAAGACAAAGTTTCCCATGAAGACTTTTCAGGTGTCAAAATCAGGCCTGTCTGTACCTCTGTTTCTCTGAGCCCTGCTCCTGAATGTCGAGAAGGATGTACCCAGCCCTGAAATGCAATAGTCCTTAGGTTTATTAGGCTAAATAATGTGAAAGGACAAGGAAAAAATAATGAAATCTCATGTTCAGAGTCACAACCAGCACCAGTCCTGTTGGTCACTGTGACTCCGGGATATAACCATGGATGCAGCATAGGAAGTATGAATCCCAGATAGTCCTGACCAGCCTTGAATGTCTACTGCTGCCTTTGGTCGTTGGATTAAAGACCTCGCAGGACCACTGCCTGAGGCGTGGTGCCTGCCAGCCCTCAGGAGGTCAGCTGCTCAGAAGGGGGCTGTGTGGGTGACCCAGCACAATCAGCCTTTCACAGCAACTTCCCATGCAATTTCCAGTTGTGCGTTTTCCTCACACTCTGCACTGCAGATTAAGTGTGGGATTTACAGCCACTCAGAAGTACTGCTATCAGTAGTCTGACCAGCCCAAGTCTATCGGTGGCTTTGAAGGGATTTTTTCTTCTTTAACTTTTAAAATCCTCTCCTGCCCCACTTCTTTCTCCATCATTGAGTTAAAGGTCTGGTTAACATCTCCTTTGGAATAATTCTGCCTTTAAATTTTGATGACTCAGTGAGTCCAGCCAAGGCTTTTTAAAAGCTTTTAATTCTAAGCTTTGGGGGTTTTACACAGCTGGTTAAATCCTTAATGACCTTTCTTCATTCCCACTTGAACTTCCCGCTGTTCTGGTGCTCTTTAACTCCTGCAAGGCCTCATTTAGGTTCCATCAAAGCACTTGCAAAAGGAGAAGAATGATTCTTCCTATATACTCTTCTTATTAATGCGTGAGTGTAAAAATGTGGCTGCCCCCCAAAGAAGACACAACTTCCTAAGGCATTAGCTGTCATGGCTGTGTCATTCTGTGTGGAAGCTGTAGCAGCCAAAAGGCTTCCTCTGTGTTTCTCTGTGTGTGTGTGTAACACATCATGCACATACAACACTAGTCATTCCTCAATCTGCCCTCCCCAGGCCTGTGCATAGTACTGTTTATTTGGCATCCAAGCAGTTTTCAAATCTTAGTCTGAATGACCAGGGATATGGATGCTTCCACAAGCTGTTGCTGGTGTTAGAGGAAGTACTGGACTAGTTTTTAAAACTGAGGGGTTGGTTTTGTGGTCAGGGCTGGTGCAAACATTCCCCCTTGCTCATCAGAAAGATCTTGAGCTGGAGAAAACAAAATTTTGCTCTCCATGGCTAAAGGGGAAGGGGCATATTGGCATGACGGTAGCAAAGACAGCGATTTTTCAGCAGCCCTTCTCTGCAGGACAGACAACCAGGGCAAGACTTTACAACACACCACTGCTGCTGACAGCCATGGGGTTTCTCACAGCAATGGCAGTCCTAAAGCACCTCTGCTTTGCCTGCCTTCGAGTGTGAGAGAGTCACTAGGTAGGTGCTTGTGTGGAAAAAAGGCAAAAAAATAGCGAAGAAAAAGGGGGTAAAAAGGGTGAATGAACACATTGTGTTGTACTTGGAAACCATCTTCTGTTATCTGTGTTGTTATGTGCATCAGCTTTGATAGGCTGCTTCGTTGTCTTCTGGCCAACTATTCCTGTGCTGACGTACAAAAACTGTCCCGCTTTGATACTCACTCATGCAAATGTTAGTGCTGCTGTAGTGGAAACAGCTGTCAGCTGGATAATTGCATGGAGGCTGCTGGGTTTTCGTGCTGGTTATGAAACTATTCAAACAGCCTACTGGGAGGCTACAGTGCAATGTTTGGGCTGGATTTTCAAAGGTGTTTAGGTGCTCGAAGATTCGGATAAGTGCCTGCAGGGATTGACAATGTCTGAGAAGCCTCTGTGCCTAAATCTTTCTGAAATCATGGGTGTTTCAGGGTCAGAGCTGCTGAGATGCTTCTGGAAAGTCCCATTTGGAAGAAGAAATGTTGGTAACATACATTGTTATGCTATGGAGAGTTGGCAGCTGCAAAAATACCTGATGCCGAGGTAGAATAAACAAGATGTGTATAATTTAGAATCATAGAATGGTTTGGGTTGGAAGGGACCTTAAAGCTCATCTAGTTCCAACCCCCCTGTCATAGTCAGGTACCCCCTCCACTAGACCAGGTTGCTCAAAGCATCATCCAGCCTGGCCTTGAAGACATCCAGGGATGGGGCATCCACAGCATTTCTAGGTAACCTGTTCTGGTTCCTCACCACCCTCTCTGTGAAGAAATGCCCTTGCCATCAAAAAGGGAATTGGATCAGGGATTTGAAATATTAGAGATCATCTACAAGAAATGGTAGATAGGTCTGGAAAGAAAGTTCAGCTGGAACAGGCTTCAGGAGAGCTGGCTTTGGTGTTCACCCTGCCCCAGACTTGCTGTGTGATCTCAAGAGGTCGTGGAGGCCCAGCCTCTTCAGAACACAGCAGCAGAGACTGATTCAGAGGTCTCTCCCCCCAAGTCCTGTTTAGGCCATGAACAGGTTTTGATGGCCACTGTATCCAGTTTCCATTAAGAGTTACTAACACTTTGGTTCCCTTGAGATGTTTACATGAAATATGGTTTTCTGTTACAGGAGACTTTATCTGCCCCATTGCCCTGGTCTGTGGGGGATGCCCAGCCCCATGCCTGGGGTGAGCGCGACCAGTCAGACCACAGCCTGAGGAGCCATTTTGCACAGGCAAAACCTGCCCTGGAAGGCCACGCATAACAGCCTGGTGCAGGAAGAGGCCACATGTACCATCTCTCACTGCCACATTGAAGGGCTTGGCATCAAAGCAGGCTTGGTGTTCCCTGTGCTAGCACCTTCTGCTGGGGGTGCTAAAGGCAATGGTTAATCTCTGCTGGTGGAGGCAACAGCCAGGGCCTTCCTGCCGGATGACATGGGCTGCTGCTCATCTCTGAAGTGATACTGTTTGTGTTTTCT
>NW_010248007.1:108391-135082 GCF_000690775.1 Eurypyga helias
TCTCCTAGGGGTTGATCTTCCTTTCAGAACAGGCTGGAAGAAGCATGTCATTCTTGAAAATGCCATTGCAGAAGGGAGAAAATGTCTTTCAGCATTACCAGAGACAGCACCGTATGACTTACCTTCTTCAGATATGAGGTTACAGGGCAGCGGGCCGCCTTCAGCTGTCCAACACAGAGAACAAGTGGCACCCTCCTCTTCTGGCTTCTTTCAGGCTTGATTCTTCCCTGTGACATTCAGATCTTGCTCTCCCCTTGCTACAACCAGGGTCATGGCTGGCTCAGGAGCTGGATTTGATGGGGTGAATCTTTGCTTGCAAACAGTTCCTTCACGGCTCTTGTATGACTTGCCGCTGTGGCATTTGGGGCTTTTGCCATGATCCCGCTGTTGCCACCGTGTTGCGGTTGCCTTCCTGCAGCAGAACAATCTTTCACAGATCTCAGCTCTGCAGTGCCTCAGCCCGGCTCTGCATTTGGGGGGAAAAATCGGAGCGGGAGGGAGACTGTGGAGCCCCAGTGAGAGGCATACTCCCCCCATCCAGCCTCATGCTGTGGCTGGAAATTGTCTTGCAGGTGTCACTGGTCCATGGGATGGGATGGAGGAAAGCTAACAGACCTTATCTCAGCTGGGGAAAAGAGCTCTGTAATTAGGATAAAGCCCTACAGCTGCCAGCTTTATAATTTCTTTTCTGCTTTCTTACTAGAGAAGAGAATTGTGGTGCCTGCTCCTCAGAGGATAAAAGTTTTGTTGTCTGAAGCTGGATTGTGCCCAGGAGTGTGATCCGGCCATCAGATGGAGAAGGGCAGAGAATAATGACAGTGAGGCAGGGTTTTCAGCGAAAAATAGAAGACCAGGCCACCGTCTCCAATGAAAAGCGGGGAGATGAGGAGTTGGGGAGTGTGTGTTACAGTCATTAGCACAGAGTTTAAAAGAACCAGCAGTGCCTTGTATTTTAAAGTCCTGTCGGTAGCACTTAATAACCCTGGCTTCCCGCAGAAGTCCCTCAGCCTCTTCGCAGTCGCTCCTGGCAGTGGGACGGGTGGATTTATATGATTTTATGGGGGTACAAAAGAGTTGCTTTGCAGCATGACACCATTTCCCCTTAATGGACTCTGTGAGAAAACAAATTTCGGTGGTGTAAAAGTGCCCAGGCTGGACCAAAGTAGTCGATTTGCAACACCCTGCAGTGAGTGAAAGCCACAGGCCTGGTTATGGCCACGCTGAAAGGCAGTGAAAATGCTGATCACACCAGGCACTTATAAAAGGACGGATTTATGGCAGTAACCTGTACATTACAAAGTATATAATGCTTTTTGCTCCTGAATTCAGCCTAATGTTAAAGAGCCAGTGTGCTGAGTGTTGCACAGGGCATTGCAGACAGGGTATCTCCACGACCCACCCTTCAGGGAAGCTGGTGTGTTGCTGACACACTTGTGCAAGGTCATATTTCTTCCTCCAAAATGGCTTGACTCCTGTGAGGAAGCAAAACAGTCCCTGAGAGGCGGCTGGGTCCCCTGGGAGCAGCATGGCCTCTCAGCCCTGGTGAAGTTGGTGGAGACAGGTTGTGAGCAGGGAAGGATGCGTGAAGGTTGGCCCTGGCAGAAGAGGAATAGCACACTCTGGGGAGGGAGCGGAGGTCTTGCAGTCAAGGCTGAGACACCACCACCATCTCCACACCCTCTTAAGTACACACACCCACACAGAGCAGGCGAGCAGTCATGCTGCCTTTGTGGACACACAACCAAAGCAGAAGTCAGAAGGCATGTCAGGTCTATTCAGGTCTAAACCAACTTCGACCTGTTTTCCCTTCAGCCCTGTGGGTATCATTGGAGAAAGGTGACTTCTAACAGACCTGTTTATACGCCAGTTTAGCCCCCTGATGTAAGAGCAACACTTATTAATCTTGAGCTGAAGTCTCGGGTAAATCCCCGTGCATGAGTGATCAGTCATACACAGGTGCCCTCAGAGAACAGAAGATCAGCCACGTGGATACTGGATGTGTGGCACTGCGGTGACTTGGAATGAATGCGGTGTACGTAGAGGGGCACGATCCCTGCTCAGGTGTCCAAAACAACCCAGTCCACAGACGCAGTTGTCTGAGAGTCCACAAACCGTGAGCAGCCAGGCTGGGAGCATTGATTATACCCACGCCTCTGCAAGTTCATGGGGTCCTGCACCATCTGTGACTCCTGCGGTGAGACCCAAAGGTGTCGCGGAAAGGAAAGGGATGTCCTGAAGCCAGAATCAATTTGAGAGCTTTCTTCTCGGCTATGGCAGCTGCTGCCTAAACCAGGAAACACCAAGATCCCGTTGCCTGATGCAGCTAGGCTTCTTGCTGTGCCTTGCTGGTCTGCATATCTGCAGGAGCAGCTCAGGGTGGCAGTGCTGCCTTGTGGTTTGAGCCATTCCCAGGGTTGATTTCTTTTTCTTGCTGACACGAAGGGAGGTCTATCCCCAGAGTGAGCATCAGGGGTTTCACATGGAAAAAAACACAGATGCAAACTGCAGAAATCTGTGTCCCGCCATGCTGGGTTTAATTAAGGGCACGCTGAAAAGCCCCTGTTCAGGAACACCTCTCTGCAGTCACGCTGTGTTGGAATTCAAGTGGCTTTATGGCAAAGCTGAGTTTGGGCTCACATCTGGCAATATTAAATCACTGCCCTGTAGGAAGAGAAGGTTATTTCTATTTTCTGCTTTTGGAGTGACTCCATGTGCCAAACACGCATTTCTGCTACAACTGATAGGAAGACAAAACTTGTGTAACTGCTGTAGGAAGCATCGGAAAGGAGCAATGTGAAATGCCACGGCATTGATCGTTAGCGCTGCCTGGCCCCAGAGGTAAGTGTAGCCGTGAAGAACAGGACTTCATCTCCGCATCATTGGCTGGGAGGTGGCAGTGGCACGCGCTTTTGGCATGGACTCAGCCTTGCGGTGCGCTGGTTGATATTCCACTGGTTCTCTCAGCAGTCATCTGCCTCCTGGGAATGACTGACAGCGTTTCATGTGTCTGAGAAACTTCAAGCAGCTGATATACAGCCACAAAATCTGCCTGCTAAATATGTTTCGTTTATTTGCCTGTGCAATTTGTCATCTATAAAATCTATTTATCTAATGCAATCTACCTACCTACCTAATAAGATATAGTTGTATATCTAGAGATGAAGACAATGCAACATCGCATTTTCCTAGGCATGTCCAGTTTATCATCTGCCCAAAAATCATTGTTCAGATTGATTTTGTTTACTTCCGTTATTTTTCCTGGATTTCCAGTGTAGTCTGACTTAAGGTACCTATGCTATATTGTCACTTTGTCCCCTGAGGAGCAGATCTGCTGTGTGGATGCTCGGTGCAGTTTAAGTGAAACCTGTGGCCCATGTGTTTAACAGCACCTATGTTTGTCCAGGGGTTCCCAGGCAGAAGTAAGGACCTGTAAAGAGATATCGAAATACATTTATGTATCTATATATGAACCATGAATCCAAACACACCTCTGTTTACAGTGGCTCTCGGTTTTGTGGTGGGGAATTTCAAGAGCTCTGGTAGGAAGGTGTCCTGTCGTAGGCATCCTGCTGTGGGGCACGGCGTATAAGCGTGTATGTATATACAGCTGCGTGCTTCCTCTCTGTAATGCATCACTCAGGATTATTTCAGCCTCAGAGGTAACATCCCATCCTGTCTCAGTGGCAGATTTAAGGCCTGAAATATCCTTGAAGTGCTTTTGATTTGGGCAGAAAAGCATCTCCCCGTGTTCTAGGCAACATCAAGGCTTCCCCTGAGCTCTGGCAATGCCCAGGGCAGTTACTTGGTTTTTGAATCATCCAGCTCTTTGAGAACAAAACAAACTCTTTAGGTGGTGAAGTAATGACCCTGAGACATATGGGTGTTAATTATTGTGCTTATAAAGCAGAGTGTCAGCAGTGCTTAGGCAGAGCTGGTCGTGGTGGTGGATGACCATCTCTACCTATTTCCAAAATCTGTTTTCTGCAACCCTATGACTATGTGGAGGCAAACTTGGTGTTGCCTAAGGGGCAACAGCTCTAGAGAGAAGGTTTGTTTCCTGTTCTGAGCTCACTTTCCCTAAATGCAAAACAGCAGGGATATTTTGCCAAGGCTTTGGAGAGAGACTCTTAGGCTTGAAATAACAAAAAAGGTGAAGCACAAAAATAAGAAGTAGCAACATGTAAAATGGAGCCACACACAGTTTTCTAGGATTTGCAAACCCTACAAAATCCAGGCAGGGCATTTTATCCCTCAGAGCAGGGACAGCATTTGCTTTTTTGAGGGATGAGAGATTCTGTTGACTCTCTGCAGCATGAGTCTCCGGGGCTGTGCTGCTCCTGCTGCTGCTAGAAAGGGAGCACAACGGCTCCTGTTCAGTAGACAGGGCCAAGAATTTCTCCGAAGCATCAGATGTCAAATCAACATTTTCAATCTCTTCTCTCTGCCTGAATTGCTTTTCCTTCATGTTTCTTTCACCGCTTTTCTCCTTCTAAATCCTCCCCCTCCCTTTCCTCGATCAAACCCTTTCTCTCATGGCAAACATCATTACTACAGCAGGCAAGATGAAATACGCCTCAGTCTACCTCGATCCCAGTGCAGACGGAAACCCAAGAGAGAAGGGCAAAGAACAGCAAATAAGGACGCTTTCAGAATGCCAACACAGCAATGGCAGTGAGAAATACAAGACAGAGCTGTTAACCACACAAGGAAATAAATGCTCCTGTGGGAAAAATCATACACTAATGCCTATTAGCTTAATAGCCCTGTGGTTTCGGCAGAGGGCTGAGAGACGGGGGGTCTGGGCTCTGCGTGCTGCTCTGCTGCAGCCTGGCTGTCACCTGGGAGGCTGGATGCTCGCTCTGCCCTTGGTTGTCTTTGCTTTCAGCTTTGCCACTTCCCAGTGTAAAATGGGAACTGGTTTCTTCTGGGGTTGTCAGACACAGCAAACCCAGGAGGAGCCCGTGCTGGCGGGTGGAGGAGTTCACCATGCATGTGTACACACTTGTGCAAAGGTCGGATCTCTCCCAGTGCATAGTTCCTCCTCTCCCACCTCTCTCTATCTGGAGGTTGGAGCTGAATGAAGCAATTCTCTTCACACAGAGATTGCACACAATGTGCCCAGTCCAAAACCGAAGTGCTCTGCTGGTGTTCTGTTGGGTGTTGGCAATTTGGGAACTGACCCGCAGAGCAAGAATAGCATTGAATGGAAGCAAATGGCAAAGCCACTCCAACAGAGAGCAGGAGATAATCAACAGTACCAGTTTACCAGGAAGGTTTATGAAGGAGGGAGAGCAAAGCTTCCCTCGGAGAAAAGATAAAGAGGCAGATTATTATATACTTTACTTCATAGCGCTTCCTGAAAAAGAGCTGAGGGTATTGTTTTCTGCTTTAATATTTTGTGTTAAACATTAAAGGGATGAAGGCAAGGAGCCTGAGTAGCTATGAGTTAATCTGAAAAGCAGAGATTTTTAGGCTGGGGAGTAGAGGCACTTTATTGGTTATTATTAGATTTTTTGGCTCACAATGGACAAGTCAATAGTTTTTTCTTTCAACTGCTGCTGTTTCCACCTTCAACTGTTGAATCCCCTCTCTTTCCAGAAATGGCCTACTTCGAACAGAGTCTGCTCGTACCTAGCAAATGGCCTAAGGATGCTGACCATTGCGTCACTGCGACCACAGCTGGTAAGTAACTCAGTCTGAGCACTACGGAGGCTAGTTTTGGGGATATATGGAGTTAGTAAGAGACAAACACCCTGCCCTAGCTGTAAACACCAGTTTTTGGGTGGATCTCTAAGGGTGAGGGTGTCTGCAAAAGGCTTCGTCAAGCCAAATATTACAATTAGTTGTTGTTTGCTACTGCTCCTTAGATTGCTTAAAAAGTGAAGGTCAAGGTTCCCTGCACCTGAAAACTTCTGCAAGCATGGGGGTGAATTTTGAATAGATGTTAAAAAAAAGGGGTAAAATTTAATACTTTTCCTCTTATGACCATGTCATGTCAGATTTACTGCCTTGCGGTGGCTGGCAAGAAACTTATTAGGAAATAATACTGCTACCTCAGACCTGGGGTATTAATTTTTAATCGATTACTTCTTTGTGACGATCATGGAAGTGGAATATCAAAGATGGGCGAATAATGTAGCACATGCCCTTGCTGTTCTGGAAGCACACACTGAGCCCCAAGCTGTTCTCAAGGCTTTTCTTGCCCGGCTGGCCAAAACAAGCCTGCGCCAGCCTTCTGCATCCTGCTAGTGTGTGAACGTCTCCCAGTCTCCAATGCATTCATTATCACCGTGCCACTGCAGGGTGATGGATGAGCAAATGAGGGCAGGAGGGAGGCTTAAACCCTTTGGTTGCAGTGGGAATGAATCACCAAAAGACGATTTCTGGAGTTGATGAAAATTAATAGAAAACCTCTGGCAGAGGAAGCGAGCTGAGTCTGCATCACTCCATGATCTGAAAGGGGCAATTGAAGCACGGCACAGGACACCCAGGGTATATAGGGATGTGCTGGGAGAGGACTGCGGTGCGCACCTACTACCAGAGCAGCGTGAGCGCACGTCGCTGGCTCCGGCAAATGTCTCGCTATGACTGCTGCACCAACAGCCCAGTGCTCTTCACTTGTGTGTGTCACCAAGATCCAGCTCTGCCATGTCAGTCTCTCCAGGCTTTCCCATAAGGTGGTCCAAACGTTTCCCGAGGGAGCTGGTTGGAAAAAGTGAGGCTCTTTCCCCCAGGCTGCCATCTCTACCTGCCAAACATGTTCTTCATGAAAAGTGAAGCTTCTGTTGCCTGCACATGGTAAGACAAAAAAATATGAAGGTGAAAAAAACCTGTTCCAGTTGCTGCTGCCGGCGGGGAGCAGCGTGTAATCAAGGAGACTGAGAGCTGGCCAGAGGAACACCGGCCCTCAGGCCCTGACTGGGTAATGTCCCTGGCAAACCACGCTTGCCACAAATGGTCAAATATCTTGCTTTTTAATATCGCACCCGAGGAAATACCCCCTCCGTGCCCCCACCCCCTCCAGCTGGAGCAATTTTGCCACTAATATGAAACATGATTGCCCTTTTCCTGCTGTGAGCTGTGTTTCTCCTTGGAAACTTCCCTTGCAGTTGTGAAGCCATAAACTTTGGCTTTAAAAGAGCAGGTAGGATCAGGGTTTCTAGTGGTGGGAGGACATTCATGTGCATATGTGTATGCACAGACGCTACTTACAAACAAATTAGGGTTTGTTTTCCAAAGGACCCTAATGCCTGATTTTGGCATGTTTGACTTTGTAAACTTTCTCTTAATACATCTTTCTAATGTGACAAATTAACAAAAAGTTTTCAGTCCCTCTTAGCCTGAATCTGTTATCTCAGCTACGTCACTGTTTGCTTGAGTACGGGCTAGAGGGCACGGTCCCCAGCCTTCTCCGTAAGTCACAGGAGGAAGGAGCCCACTGCAGCTGGCAGATGCATGCTTAGGGAGTGTGTGCGCGTGCCTATGTCACTTCATCCTGAGAAAACACAGATCTGCAGCCTGTTTGATGAAAGAACTTTGTAGCTGAAATAGCAAAGCGAGCTAGCAACAAAAGGAAGTGTAAAACATTTTTTTCTTTTCCTTTTTCTTCTTTTGGCCTTTCTGATTCATAAAGAAATTCTCCAGTCAATCCTGGTGCATTTGTATAAACCTAAGCTGGCAAGGAAAGCACAATTTAAAAGCAATGCAGTGAGTTGCTCTCTCTGAAGCTTTTTTCATTCATGATGATTATTTGCAATATACTGGATTGTATGAATACAGGGTGTTTCATGCAGGGTCATGCTGCAGTCTCTCTCCCTTGAAGGCAAGTCTTGGAGCTCAAAGAAATCACAAAGCCAAGTTTTCTCCCTTCTGGCAGATGTGCTTTTAGGGGTCACAGGTGGAGGGAAAAGTTAGAGGCAAGTGTTTTTTCAGCCTCTCCTTCCATGGGGCTCATAGCGAGCACGATCCAAGGTTGTGGCTCCCTGCCTGTTATGCAAAACAAGGACTTGTGCATCTTGAAACAAAATTTATGCAGTTGCAGTCTTCAGCTTTAAGAAGTTCCCAGTGAAGCTTGTGACTTAGCGTGGGCAAAAGGCCAGAACTGGGGATTGCAGGGGGACAGTCCTCTGTGAAGGGGCTGCCAGATTTCATTCTACCTGAAAAGGGACTATCTGGGAAGAGGAGTCAACTTGTTGCTTTCTCTTTTCAAGAAATGGAGAGATGGAAAAGTCTTCCCAGTTTTCACCAGTTCTACCTCTTTGTCTAACTACTTGGTGCTCTTTGAAGGACTGAAACCAGCTTGTGGAGCACCTGACCCCAGCAGGACCTGGATTTGACCGCTCTGATTTATTCAAGTTAGAATTTGTCTCCTAGAAACTGGCCAAGGGCATCATCCATTACTGTCACATTTGGGTTTGGATGGAAAAATGTCATCTCTGGCCACAGGGACAATGCTGTCACTGACCAGTCTGGACTGGAAGAGAAAGGACAAACCTTATGCAATTTCAGAGGCAGAAACACCTACTGTCTGCTCACTAAGTGTGCTAGGCTCTTCAAAAAGAGGTTTCTTTTTTGTCAATTCTTTTTTCTCTGAAGGATTAGAAGTGATTCAAGAACACAGAAAAGAGGTAAAATAGAACTGGGACTTACAAGCAAAAAAGCTGTCGTGTATCAGGTCTGAACCCATCCCCTGGTTTACATTTCACTGTTCATCTTGGGAGAAAATTCAGTCCTGAAGTTTGCCTTCTCTGCACTGAACACAGCGATTATGTTCATCCTATTCAGATTCCACACTCAATTTTTATTTCTTTTTCTGAGTCCTGTGTTGTTATTGTCTATCCAGCCACTCTTACAGTTAGAAAACCTACATTTGAGAGGCTGACTTAATTTGCTCTTTCACTTGGGAAATAATAGATGTCATGGTGTTTAGAAAAATGAAAAGAAAGAAAACCTTTCCATGCACCAAAGGGTGTGGGGAGAAAGCCATTTAAAAACCGCATCCTAAATACTGTAATCTAGAGCTGACAAAGATAGTCACAGACTTAATTTCTTCTTCTGCCTGGACCTATTTCTCCTATCTCCTGTCTCTCTAGGAAGTTTGACCAGAATTGTCTCAAGCTGTGTGCTTTCCCCACTATTAATATGTACCATTTATGGAAGTTCTTTTAAAAAAATATTCCAACAAAGAAGATTTTCCAAACAATTGCAACTTTTTTGTCTCTTTCAGTTCTGTCTGATACCTCGTTGTGGTTGTCCAAAAGAGTGTATTTATTTCCACAAATAGACATCTGTGGAGTCTAAAGAGCAGCTCTGGCAATTTTACACGGCTCTTCCCCCCGCCACCGCTTGCCTTCGTAATCTGACAATAAAATTGGATTTTTGGTATCTCTTTAACACTCCAAAAAGTAAACCCCTTTCATAACATGTATCATTTTCTAAGGTAATTTGAAAAGAATACCTTTCACTTTCAAATTGCCCTTTGGCAGATTTGAAACCACTGTTGTTTTGTGAAAGTTCTTGGCATTTAAAAGTGCTTTGTAAGGAGGAGGAGGAGGAATAAATAATAATAATAAAAAAAGCGCCCAACCCTGGCTACTTCACATTCCTTCTGAACTGTCCAGAGCTTTTCAAGTGAGTGGGAACACGCCGACAAATGCATTCTGAAGAAAATCTCATTTCGATCCTAAATGGTGCTTCACAATTTCCAATTCACACTGTTGCCATTTTTACAGGAATTGATGGCTGCCATTGTTATCAAAGCTGACAGGCCCCTGGTAGGTTGCACAATCAGCGCAACCTGCTCCACGCTTTCATTATTCCCAAGTGGCAGATTCTCATGATATCTCTCTTTTATAGGCATTGCTCATTTTTATTTTGCGTTTGACATGGCTCCTCCATTCGCTCGCTGCTGGGGTGCTGAGATAAAACGGCTCCTCTAAAGTTAAAGGAACAACAGCTCCGACACATGCTGAAGGTGGTTGGCAGCTTCTGTCCTTCCAGCATGTTCTGTTCATTGAAATTAGCAATTGGGTAATTGCCCAACGTGCAGGTCCATTCTTCTCAGCCCTGGCATTCGGGCAGCGTTTTGCAGACATGCAAATGTCCTCTGCAAGCAAATCCAAATCAAAGGTTTTGGGGGCTTTTGTGCTTGAAAAAATAGAGGACTGTTTTTGTTGAGCTGGTTTTGTCTAAAAGTCTCTCTTTGTCTTATCTCAGCTGGAAGAACCTGGCAGGGTGCTGAAAAAAAAGCACTGAATTGGCCAACCTGGTCATCAGGCTGAGGAACGGGATGAGTGGAGGAAGGGTGACCTGCTCCCCAGGAATGTGAAGGAGCTGAATGGAAGATGAAACTCCCTGCAGCCAATAGGTGTTTCCCTGTACTAAGTGCAATTTAAGCAACCTGGAAGGATGATATCTCACTCCCTCCCACATTTTGTCATGGATAAAAGACTCCAGTTAAAGGATCTGCTCAAGCCTGTATAGGGCCTATGAATGCCCCACGAGCTCCTTGTATGACACAGACAGCACTAAAGGGTGAAAAGAAGGAAGTCCTTTTTGACTAGACCTTCATAAACCTCATTTTTCAGGATTTTACTGTCTAAGATTTGCATAATGTCAAATAGGTAAATTGGGGAAGAGATCTACCAAATCCTCCAGTGTCATCCAATGGTTTTGTGTTTGTCCCCATCAGATTCCCAAAGGATTCTCATATTTCCTTTGCCTTCAACCTTAGCTGTGCTTCCAGCATCCCCCCCTCCCCCCCCATTATTCAGCCTGGAACTGCTTTGAAGTTGTTTTTTATGAAGGTAACTCCTCTATAAGGAAACCACTGTGGTTGCCAGCTGTGCCTCTCCTGCTCAGAAGGTGGTCTGCAGTACATTTCTCCGAACCACTGGACTTGGGGACAGCTTTCTGAAGGTTCAGAAATCTAAAGCATGAACTGGGATATGAGACCAGCTGTATAAATGTAGTTCTGTAGCTGTTATGTACTTCAACTTACACAATTTAGAGGGAATGTGAGGGAGGGGGGATCTGCACTTCTGCACCAAACCTAGCTTCTCTAGATTTAGTTCAATTTTAACTGACCTCTAAGTGTTGTAAGTTGAAATCCTGAAAAAGTCAAATTTTGCTATATGGGAGTACTCAGTGAGAAGTGTGTGTAGGTGCAGCAGCCAGGGAACACTATAGGCACAGGGATGCAAGGGAAAGTGAGACATCAACCCACAAAAACTACTGTACTAGAACAGGCAAAAGAAACATCTCCCCAGTCTTCTGTCCTTGCATCGTGAAGGCAGCCAAAACCAGGGACTTTCAAGGTGTGAGCCTTCTTTCTTGCTTCTGGTGCTTGGGATTGTTCTCATAAGGGAAGATCTATTGCTTAATTGAAATAAAGGAGGAAAAACCAGCCTTGCAGGTAAATTAAGAAAAATACTATGAACAAATAAATTACTGAGCAGATATTGACAAATAAGTAACTCTAAGCCTCTAGTAGCATAATCGCCGTAAATACTCAAGACAAGATTGACAGACAGCGATAGTATCTTTTATTATTAGATCAAGAGCCATACCTAGAGAAAAAAAATAACTTGTGGGCACTGCAGCCTTTCTTTGGGTCTGAAACAGAAGCAGCAAACTTCCAGGTAAATAACATTAGTGACAATGGTCCTACTTTGATTTAATTACATGAATCAGTTAAACAGTTAGGGAGGATAGGGTTGCTAAAATCTCAGAGGCAGGTGGGAACATTCAGGTTTGATTTCCCAAGACAAGCTTTCATCATGATCCTGAGTCAGGTATTCAATCCCTTCCTTCCCCTTGCCATTTGTTCCTGGTTGTGCCTTTGCTGCACAGCCAACCACTGCTTGTGCAAAGGTGCTGTGAACAGGGTCAGGGAACCGAGTGAATTAAAAAAAAATTCATGAAGAAAAAAGATAATTTAATCTTTTTCCTTTAGGTGACAGGACATATTACGGGTAAGAGAAAAAGGCAGTCACTGCTAAAAATTTCAGCTCATGGCCCCACTGCTTCCAGAACTAACGCTGTGAATAGCTGATGTCCATTTGGCTCAGCTGGACCTGTCGTCACTAGAAATTAGCAGAAAGTGGAAAGGGCTGGCTGGCCACTGTCATGCCTCACAGGACAAGCAGTGTTGTAGCAAGGGCATGCTGTCCAAAGGTGGTTTGCCATGTAAGCTGGAAACTAAGATGTGACATAGCGAAAGCCTGAGGACAGGAGGGTGGTAGAGAAATAGGTATATTTGGTATCTATAGGTAGGGTTTAGAATGGATTTTTACTATTTGCTTTGTTAGATTTGAAGAAAAATGACCCTCCGTGTAGTGCAAGAGACTCGATTTCCACAAATGGCTTTGATGTCACTGGAGGACAGATGCGCTATGATGATAACGTGTTCCTATCACTACGGTACCTTGTGTCAGATAAACTAGATTTTGCTCTCCTGATAAAACTCAGAAGAAAACACATTCCTGACTAAGCAAGACACTGAATATGTTTCCTTCTTAAGCACAGATGAAAGACCCGACATGAGAGAAGTTCATATGATTTCCCACCTGACAGGAAGGCATGAAGGTACCAGCAACAGACTAAGAGCCTACAAACAAGCCAGGTGAGCAGACAACCCTACCTGTATCTCATATATCCCCTGCCTGTTTCTCATATATGGAAATTCTTGCTTGTGAATCTCCAAAAGACATTCTGGAATCTCATAGCCTGACACAAATCTGGTAGAGGATGCTGGTTTGCAGACTCCTGCTACCCAGGGCATGCTGCTCACATCCATGTTCCCTCCAGTTCCTGCTGGGAGGTATCACAAGAGATGAATTTCACACCATTCACCATCACAGAGCAAAGTGGCAGCTTCTTATTTGATGTATAAATTATCCTCTTTCATTATGTTGGATGCTTAAACACACTATCTGAAGACGCATTCTCTGTAATAAGATCCAAGAGATTTGACTATTTTTAATGTGACAGGGGAGCTTGTTTAGAGGATAAATTCCCTGCAGTGCACACTTGCCTGGAAACAAGACAGAAGTAATTTTTTCATGTTACGTTGTCCAAAAGCAAACCCCAGGGGGTATGGACACACATCCAGTGCATGGTTCCAGCCCATGCATCGTGAACAAAACACAGTGGCCCGAAATCTATTGCTTTCATGGACATCTCACAGCAGCTGCAGCAGTCACATGGCTGTTGTTTACTCCCTATGTTTTTTGGGGAAGGACAACCTCTGTGCTTTGTGGTTTTGTCCTAAATTTTATCTTTAATTCTTTTTGTTGTGCTGCTGCGATGGAGGAAGGGTTTAGTCTCAGAGCTTTGTGTCTTGCTGAAGCCTTCTGCTTTATGGGAAGCATTATTTATGGAAGTGACCGAAAGCTAATTCAATGGCAGGAGTTCATCAGCTGTTAGAGGTAAGGACTCAAACAAGCTGGTGCCGTGTATTCCTCCTCCTGTGCTGCTGGTCCTTGCCTCGTTCCTGGGGATTTGCTGTCATTACTCCTTGTCTTTTCTGCTTAATCTCTCACTGTTAACGTGAACGATGGGTCATATATGGAGCCTGTTATCTCTTCCTGTGGTTTAAGCAACATAATGTCTAGGTTGAAATCACCATTAGGTGATTGTTTGAAGGAGTAATTTATACTGGGCTAGAGGCAGAGTGTATCATACCCCGCTCTCTGCCCTCTGCCTGCTCAGGAGAACAGCTCCTGAACCAAAATGATTCCTGATTTACCCTCAAATACCAGAGTTTTAATGACACCTGTTGAAAAGAGAATTTTTTTGGGATGAAATAGGTGGTGCTGCCGGATGACATCACCAGCCTGCTCAGCACAGGTTGTCCCCATGAGTCTGATTGTTTTCCAAAGCAAACTGGAATACATTTAGATAATTTCCAACATGATTCTGTGATGTCCCTTGTAGCTCTCTGGGTTTTTGCCTTTTCTAATCTCTGAGTACTGGAAGCTCCTACTGCTGATTGTAGCTACACAACAAATCCTGCCTGTCACGTGCAGGTCCAGAAGCAGAGCTCGCTGTGATGATACTAAATATCTGTGACATCTTGTCTTTAATATTAGAAGGTAATGATTTTCTTCACAGTGTTTCCCATTCTTAATAGTAAAAAAAGTGAAACAGTAAGTAAAACAGTAAGAGACATCTGTCCATCCACCCACCCATTACTTCAGCATTCTTTAACATCTAGCTGATGCCTACCAGCCCATAAACCTCCCTGAGTTTGGAGAAGGTACATTTAAGATATTTTGGCCTTGAACACCACCCTTAAAGCCATATTCCTTTGATCTTGCTGTGGGTTATGCTGACAAAAGGGCTGCATTTGACTTTGTTTGAAGTCCAAGATAGGGGGTGTTAGCCCGTGTGAGTCTGTTCCATACCCTTCCTGATGCATTGTTCTGGGGAACGTACGAATGGGAAGGGGTTTTTAGCCTTCCTTCTGATACTTTTAGACAAACCCAGGAGGTGTTTTTAGAAGATGCTAAATAACATACTTTAGCAGTACTACTGTGCTGGCAGATTACAAATATTAGCCCTTTGTAGTTACTGCCTTCAAAGTGACAATAAAAGAGCCAGATCGACGCATCTATGAGTCATTTGCATTTTGTGTTATTTTTGTACAATTATGTATTTGAAGACAGAATGCTTTCTTCTTTTCTTCCCCCTTTGCCCTTCCAAAGGTTCCTTAATTACTTTCAGTTCAGGTTGACTTACCATCTTATTCTAGGTAATGAAAGTCAGATGGGAAATAGTGAAACTTAGTCTAAAGTCAATCAGTCTGTTAAGCTGAATACAAAATGCACTTGTGGTTCATTCACTCCTGGTAGGGAAATGAACACCCAGAGAAGAAATGAAGAAAGATCATTAAGGCAAATATCAATGCTACAGATAGGAGAGGGAGTGAACACAATGTGCACTGTGTCTCTGTAGTGCTGCTGTGTTACAAAAGGACAGGAAATAGTTTGCATGAATTTCAGAAGTTTTTATCTTTTCTTTTTCTTCCTGTCTCCCTCCTCAAAAACTCCATCAGCCCAGATTATGAATGATGGAGTGACACAAAGCAATGGTACTTTCATTGCAGTCTGCATATTCATGTGTTGAGACTAATGTGAAGTCCCTGTGAGTCAACATTTCCAGAGGTGGGAAAAGGGAAATGGTTCCCTTCCCTGAGAAGGGAAATGGTTGTGTGGAGGGAACTCAGCTCTATCCCTCTAGTTCAGAGGCTGGTGCAGAACTGGAATAGCCTGCAATGTTGTGGGCTGCTGCAGATAACCTGTGTGCTCTCGTGCTTTCAGGCTCTTCCTACCCAGGGGGCTGTAGCTGATCAATGGAGGTGTCGAACGGAAGTTGGCAGCTGCAGCTGGACCTCAGCTGCTTGTCAGGCAGTTCTCACCACCAGCACATGCCTGTTTTCAGCAGCCAGGTTTCTTGGTTATTCTTGCCTCCCATCTCCCTGATGAAGCAGCTTGGGCTAAGGGTACTGCAGACTCTGCCTGCTTGTCCAACCCTAATCTGGTTGGACAAACCAGATTTGGTAGGGTAAAACTGTGCACATGCCCTTCCTTGAGGTGGGATTCAGGAGAGACCATTTCTAGTGCCATGACTCTCTGTCCGTGCTTCACTTTCCCCAGCTGTAAGATGAGGGAAAGGTTTCCAAAGTCCCCCAGGAAGGTTCTTCTGGACCAACTCCTGCAGTGTCGCAGTGAGGTTAATTGGGCACTGGCTTTTCTAATCTCCCCCACTCCTTAGCTGGGAAGATCTGTCTGAGCAGAGAAATCCTCATTTGCAGTTCACATCCTGCACATAAAAGCTCCAGCAAAATTTCCAAGGTGGGGTGGCATATGTAAAGCATTGCAACTGCTGATTTCTCTGTGGCTTGCAGGTGTTAGGTTTGTTTTCGGCTCATTGCCATTAATTGGAATGAATTTTAATGACTTCGTGTGGCTTAGATTGGAGGCAGTTATAATTAATTCCATGTGTACATGCCAGATATATATGTATGAGAAATCTCTTGATCAAAGAATTGTTTCCTCACAGGAACAAAAGCTGACAGTGCCAGCAGCTACCCAGCACCAGCCTGGACTGTGCTGCCTGAATTACTCTGTGGATTCAAAATCAGCTCCAGTTATTCCTAATCCTTGAGACCACAGGCAAGGTTTCTCACCATGATACACCTCAGTCCCCCTCTCTGCAAGGCTGTCAGTGCTAGGGGTCACCTTTCAAAAAGGTTTTTGGGATCACTTAACAAATTAGTCAATGTGACCAACACCAGCCATGTAGGCAAAGTAACTGGAAATCACTCCAGGAAAGGGATGGCAGCTTAGCTCTCCATTACTATTTAGTGGCATCTGTGAGAGACAGAACAGGGGGAAAAATTGCTTGAGACCTCATACAGAAGGAGGGGGGTCACTTTACCGTCCTCTTCAGAGTAACCTTTCCCTATACAACAAGAAAGGGGTGGGAAGGTGGCCCTGCGTTCATTTTTCAGGCTTCTCCTGTCCTTTCCCAGTGTTCGATTTTTCCCTTTCAGATGCAGGGCTCTGTGCTAATGAAGATTAAAATGTCTTGTCCGTCCTTCCTTGGTGCAGGCACAGAACAAGTCAGTTAATGTCAATATGTCTCTGGCTTTCCTCAGCCCCTTGCGCAGGCAGCTGGTCGTCTCACAGGGAAGAAGGTGGGAGGCTGGTGGAAATGACCCATTTGTCTCAGCAGGCAGAAGGTGTGTGAGAGGCTCCCGGATGGCTGCAGCGCACACGTATTCTTCTTTGAGGAGCTCAGAGTTAAACGTCCCTTTTAATAAGGATGAGACACTTACATTTGCATAAGTGTCAGCCTTAATGGGACTTTAAAATGGATAAAACAGCATAGGGATCATTCCTGTACAATTGGAGAGGCTGGCAAGATGGCCTGACAGGAGCGGTGCGTGTCTTCCTGGCGTGGAGGGTAGTGCCTGTGATCCTCTCCAGCACCTGCACAGGGTGCTGTCAGGAAACTTAATAAACTGTGCTTCATAAGAGACCACAGAAGAGCCCTAAGCTACACAGCCTAACATCAGAAACGGCCTGCGGCATGCATATTAAAAGCGATACTGTGAAATAGGAGGCTTAGACGATTTTCCAAATTAAAGCAACTCGTCGTGTTACAGGGAGGCAGCTGGGCACTGCTGACTGCTCCTCTGCTCTCATGTTTTTGGTTTGCAGTGGGTGCAGCATGATGGAACTTTTGGGGTTGTTTTTCCTGGGGATAGTCCATGCTGTATTATCTGGGATGTTACCACAGGGTAGGGAGGAGCGTGTGGACAATTTCTGTAGCCCAGCTGCTGTGTAATAGCGTGCAGATCAACGACGTGATGTTCTGCCCCAGCCTGGTTTGGAGCCTGGGCTTTGAGTGTGATTGGGTTTGAGTGTCCCTTGGGTGGGTTCACAGCTCACTCTCTTTCAGTTAAGCCTGTGGAGGACTTCCTGTGAAGTATCTTTTTCCTTGCTGTCCTGACTCTGTGCTGTCCTTCCTCAGACTGGAGGATGCGAGAGCCCGCAGCAGGACCACGGTGACTTTGACATAATGAACCAAGGCAGGTCCCTGCAGGGACACTAGCTGAACACAGTGATGGTCCTTTGGAAATCTGGTATAGGAGTTGCTCTGAGAAGATGAGGAAGTGAATATCCACTGCTGGCCAAGAGGAAAGGGTCTTAATTCAGTTACAAAACTCTTCTTTGTAACCACTTACATCCAATTGCAAGTGACAGCATTCTTGGACATGCCTTAGAGGCATGACATCTTTACATAGCTTATTTTAGGAAAAGGATCCCACAGAGCTGCCATAATCCCTCTAACTGGACACTGACAGAAACCTGCCATTTTTTCCCCATGGCTACTGCTACCCTGACCTGCTCTAACCTTTCTTTGGGGATCTCAGCGGGGCTTAGAAATTCTAGCACACCACTGTAGTAAAGCAGAGATGAGGTTCCTAAAAGCCTCTGGTAAATGCAGAGGGTGGCCGGGGGACTTGGATCCAATCCAGCTGTCGGTGTAGACACAGCAAATAATATATTGACCAAACTTGCCTATGTCCCCTTGCAGGGATCAGATCCTGGTTCCTGCTTCACAACAACTAAAGCTGTTCTGACAGGAGTGACTGATGCCTTTAGATCCAAGAGTCACAGTTCAGTTCGTGTGCATGACCCAGCCAATGGTCTGTGGCATGGTTTTTCAGAAAACGATTTTTTTGCAGTCTAGATTTGGTTTCAGGCTCTTACTTGGGAGTACTAGTGCCTCAGAAAGGTTATTTTGTAGTTGCCTTTATTTCTGTCAAAGCAGTTCTATTTTTTTTAATAGGAGCTGCTCTGTAACAGCTACATTTATTAATCATTTTTGATACAACTTTCCAATGCCTTAAAATTCCACTTATCTGGCCTTTAATTTAGAAAGGGCTGGTCCCACAACACCCCTTATCCCTTTCCTTGATGTCAGCAGCAGCCCCGTTAGGACTGGAGTCTGAAGGTTAATTGGCAAAGCCGTAATTAGTGAGAGTTTCAGCTCCCTGGTGCAAGCTGGGGACATCCCATGCCAGTGATGAGAAGTGAGTCCTCAAAAAAGAAAGATGGATAGCAGCAAGGCAGTCTGCTCATCAGCACTGTGAGAACTGATGGATCAGTTCTGTGTATATTTTTGGGTTCTGCAGCCGGATCAGGTGCCACAGTCACACCTGGTCCTGTCCAAGATCCAGTGGCCTGAACATGACTTGGTCTTGCAAACAACCTCGCTTCTGCAAACCTGGGCAAAACTTCATGTCGATAACAAGCAGAGACCTCAGGCAAGACCTTGTAGGGCTGTCTGCCCCAGGACCGCAGGTTGTCACTGCACTCACTTAACCCCGGGTGGTTCTCTGGAGCATTTTTGCAAATGAACATGTAGTCGTGGAATAGATGAATGGATTGGGATGTATGGATTAGGAGCCCAACCATCATGCTTTTTCAGATAGGTTTCTAAAGACTCAATAGCAGCTGGTCCTGAGGCAGGATACTCCTCGACTTCGTGACCTTGAATCGAAAGTGCCCTCATAACCTCTGTTTCTGCAGTGACAAGGAGTAACGTGGTGTGATGCTACATGGGGATTTGCCCCAGGTAGTGCAGAGAGAAACAGAGGTAATGCCTTAAGCTCCACAGCCCTTCCCCACGGAACAGTGAGGCTTTGAGACTGCTGGGGTGAGGGAATGCTGCCTTTCTGTCATGAAACTTTGGGCAGAAGTAGAAATGTGGATTTTTAAAGAAGAGTCTGTAGGGTGGGGAAAAAAAAAAAGGAGCAGAACAACTCTTTCTCTCTTTCCCCTCCCTCTCCCCATAGGATGGGAAAACCAGCTGTCTCATCCCAGTGGGGTACGTTTCAAACACTCTTAAAAGACACTGTGAGGAGCTGGTCTTCTTCTCCTTAACCATTTTCTGCAGATAAATCACAAAAAAGTAACAAAACCTGAAACAACACTGAGAAAAATACAGAGGCCTCTCACACAGTTTGCTGCTAAAGGACAAGCTTTCCCTGAGGTTTAGAGGGTAGCTGCTGGCCAGGACAGCCTTTCAAGCATCCAAGCTAAGAGATAAGCATATGTGTGTGTGTGTGTGTGAATCCTTTGGACAGCTTTGAGTGAGGAAAAAGCCTCACTGAAAGCGGGAGAAGGCAATGTAGAAGTTATGTCTTTGAATGCTCCCCCTAATTGCTTTGAAAAATCACACCAGCCTGCGTGTGATTAAATGAAAATAATGGAAATAATGGCTGTCCTAATGAACCCCACACGTGGTGGGGGAGGCATCTTCTATACATACTTGCATATCGTTATACATAGGTACACAGTGATTTCACGTATACAGAGATATATATGTATACATGTATGTATAAGGAATCTTAGGCATTGTTTTACCCATTTGCCTTTGATCATATATTTCCCTCTGCTTCTTTATGGTCTTTTTAATACTTTTCTTGCCCACTAGCACATTTTCCATCTTTTCCTCAAATCAGTGCCTGTGTGGCCAGGCCCTGTCTTTCTGCAGTCAGCCCACTCATAGCCGGAAGGAAAGAAATACAGGGCTTTGTATTTTGAAAGATTTTATCTTTTCCCTGGATAACTGAAAATAAATGGTGATTAGATTCAAACAAACAACCATGTGCTCCTACACCCCACTACTGAGACTGGACCTGAGAAATGGAAGAGATTGCTGGCGTGGGGCTGTAGTAATCATAGCTTGGCATGATGGAGCACCCTTCAGGCAGAGGAAATAGACCCCCAGCCTGCTTCGTGTTTTATTGGCCTGATGCTGTGGAGCTGTGTTGATTTACCGCAGCAGAAAAAAACCTGTTTGTAGATGTGTGTTAGCAAAATCAATTCACCCACTCCGGAGCGCAGGCTGGTGGAGGCTGAGCCCAGCATGGCCTCCATGCCCATGGCAGCAGGCGAGCGCTCAGGACAGCGATTGAGAGATGGAGGAGGCTAAGGTGGCTGGGTGCAGAATGTAACCAGGTGAGTAGAAAACAGTGGTTCATAGGGATGGCCATTGCCCCAGCCCGTAGCCACCAGCTCCATGGGGGGTATTTCCAAGCATGCATGGCTGCCTTGTTCAGCAGCCACCACTTGCCATAACACTGCCGGGGTTGGGGCGCAGTGCAGTGCGTGCACACCCACATCTGCTCCGCCCTGACATATGACTTGTGTGGATTTATTTCCCCCATGGTCTCATGCTGTGCTCTTTGGTTTCCAGATGCCTCCTGCAGGCTGGGGTGCTGGTGGAGTGGGCTCCCTGATGGAAGGAGGGGATTGAAGCCTGATGATTTTTCACACCAGGTTCCCTTCAGGCAATGGGACAGTTTTCAAATGCTCTAATCCACTCACCCAGCTGTGGCAGGGGTCACAGCTCAAGGCCATGGCCATACCTTTTGCTCAACCTTTCCAGCTTGACAGGACTGGTCACTCTTTGCCTTTGTTCATGCTCCTCAGCCCCTGACAAAAATCAAGACCTGCCCTCTGCATGGTAATTTCTGTCCCCTTACAGCCTGCCATGACAGACGACTTCTGGGGAGTGTGTTATGACCTTGTGGACATGACCTTTGGAGGTGAACGTTGTAATGAGGGTTCCTTGCTGATGAACGCATTCAGAAACATTCAATGTGAGGGGTCTCCAGCTTCTGTCTCACAAAGGAGTTGCAGGAAAGGCATCAGAAACCAAGGTGATCAGGAAAATGGGAGTGTAAAATCTGAATAAATAAGCAATTCTGTGAGCAGTGAAGTGACTGAAATGTTCTTGATCATGTCTTTCCCCCTTTCTTGTAACATCTGCAGCCTGGGCAGACTTTCAAATGTCTTTTCTGCACAACAGTGCTATGGGGCAAGGAAAAATTGAGTGTATTACTGGGAGTGTTAGCAAGTGTGGAGAGAGAGGTTTCCTGAGATGGAGCCAGTGGAGTTTGCAAGTTAGCTGAAAGCACAATGAAAATGCACCACTTAGCGAACGTATAAATAATTCCATACATTATTCTATAGCACATCAAAACACAGAGCCAGCCTCACACGCTTCAGCAATTTTTGCTTCTGAGCGTTTTAAATGAGCTTGAAACCCTCTCAGACACTTTTCTTCATAGGTGAATGGCTATCCAATGTACCAAAAGCAAAAATGTAATTAAACTTTAAACTCTTAAAATGCCAAGTACCGCTGGGATAACACATGGGTAAAACACAGTAATTGTTTGTATTTACTCTACGTCTAGTTAGCATTTCTTTTCAGGTGCCTGCCAGAAATGCTAGCTTGGGAAAGGCAAAAACTATAAGAATTAGTGTGTTTTTGTGAGTTCAGAGCTTCAAAGTCTTAATTGACTTTCAGTATGGTGTGATCTCATTACCTGCATGCTGGGAATAGTGCTCTACTGGATGCTGCTGATGTAGTGGGGCTTCTCTCCCATACATTTCAAAGCTCTCCCCACAGACACACAGCCTTTCTCTCAAGCACTACATCCCATCTCAGAGGATCTGAGCATGCTGTGTGCAAGGTCTTGAGGCTGCACCTTTAAAATGGAAGAAGGAGTCTCTGCTTTCTTTCCCTCAAGTCCTTTCCCCACCTTCCTGAGGCCATGACTATTTCAGAGGCATTCAAAACGCCCATGTCCTGGGCATCAGACTAACATCTATGTGCTACGTTTTCTTCATAGTATGGAGTAAGGAATTAAGTCCTTATAAGAATACAGACAGAGGAAGAGGTGTTTAAATTGCCATACCAAGAAAGGTTTTTGCTGCCAGGCTATATGGCAAATCATGTTAAACCTGTTATATTCAGGTGTGAAGCCCCGTGTCTCAAGGGTGCTGATAGGTAAGCGCACGCAGCACCTAAATAGCCTATTAGTATTTAAGGGGTTTCTTGAATGTATGAGCAGATTTGGGCAATGTTCTCAAATCTCTGCTCTGGCTGAGAAGAAATGGTTGTTACATTTCCACACCCTCATGATTTTAATATGATAACTGTAAAAAAAAAAAAGGGTGTGGGACAGAAAAGTAAATATGAAATGAACCCCACCTTTCTTAAGCATTTCAGATGATTCATAGGAGAAGGTATGAACTTGTTCTTTGAAGGGGTTCCTGTGTGTGTCACTGGCAGGGGCTGTGCAAGGACTCTGAAGTTAGTAAACACTGCAGGGAATTTTTCTTTTTACAGTTCTTGTGTTTTGCAAAATGAACTTTCTACAAATATTTTCCACTGCTGATAAACTGTGGTTTCAAAGAAGAGGTGTTATAAACAGGATGCCTTTTTAACTTGGCCCTAGCCTGCTTTTTAGCAGATGTGAGTGAGTCCAATTTTCATACTAATGGGTATGCTGAGCTTATAAAACATTCAAAAGAAAACTGTGATGAAACATCTTAGTAGCATTTGTGAATTTGTGTTTTGCCAGGCTGCTCCCGTTTACTGATGGTTCAGGTGGTTCCATGAGTTCCCAAAAGGATCTGCATTTGCAGAACAAGTTCTTCTGCTAATGCTCAGATATTGTGCGCTGAGTACGTTGCAATCTGTTACAGGGTTGTATCTTTGTTTTGGGGCACTGAAAAGGCTGTACACTAATCCACTCTAAAGATCAGACTTCCTGTGTATTGCTGTAAACAAGATCTCTGGAGTAACCAAAAAATTGGAAAAAGCTTTTGGAAAATTTCTGAACTTTCAATCTGTGCAGGCTTGATTAATTCTCAAGGCAGAAGATTCCCTTCTGTATCTAAATACTCCCTCCCCTTGACATTTCCTCTATTTCATCTCAAATAGCTGATCACCTGGGTAAGGTAATTAAAGCAAAAATAACCATTTTACTCCTGCCCTCTCTTTTTAAAATGGCTTGTGATAAAGCTTTGCAATAAAGACCAGGGGAATCAGCACTACAATGATCATGAGGAATTAGATTAGTCCCAAAGAGTTTTGTGTGTTGGTTTTTTTTTGTTTGGTTCAGTTTTTGGTTTGTTGTTGTTTTGGTTTGTGGGTTTTTTTTGTGTGTCCCCCCCAGTCTTCATTTTGCAGTCTCCAGAGCTCATCTGGCCAATTTAGCCACAATACAGACACCTACATCAAACTGTCTGTTTGGACTCCTTCAGCGGTGAGGGGGGAAACAGTTGCTTCCAAGGGGTTGTGCATGCTTCAGGGAGTGCTGCCTTCCATGAGGGACTAAACCAGCAGCTTCTGTAGGAAATATAAATGATAGGATCACAAGTCCAGGGGTTTCCAGCTATGTGTTCTGGGGACCTTAGTTTAAAATGCTGTTTGGTAGACTCAATCTGCACATACTGCAGAGCCTGGAGAATGTGAATCAGCAATCCCTTTACTTGATCATAATCTTGTAGCAATTACTCATGTGATCTTAGGCTATCCATGGGGAATGGGAAGCCAATACCATTAAAAGCCTTAGTTGGATACTGTGGCCCAGTCTTGCCTAGATAACAGATGAGAGGTTCACGTGCAAGAACAGGCTTGTCCCTGTCCTGAACACTGTGCTCCGGGGTAGCCCAAAAGTCGACTGAAAACCAACCTGCAGAAAGGCGGTCAGACAAGCCAGAGAACTCTTTCCTTTTAGCACCAGTGAGTCTGCAGGCTTCTAATCCAAAGCCTTTCATTATTAGCAGCCAGGCAACAAGGCAGAGGCAGTCTCTGCCCTCTCTCCAGGCTGGGAGGTGTTAATGGGCAGGTGCGCGAGGTTGCAGTAAGGGTTGAGGTGAAAGGTGCGCAGTCTGCACACATCCAGGGGGGTTCTTCCTGCCAGCAGCTCTGAGACAAGTGATATAATCACAGAGAAGGCAAACCAAGCAGATCTGAGGAGGACTGAGTTTAGCAGACAGCTGTATGCATCCCCTATCACAGGGAGCTGCCAGGGCTGTGGGGTTTGGCCTTTTTGAATGGAGAAGGTACCTGTCCAAGTCAGAGGTCACCACCAGCTTCTCCCTAGGAAGGAGGTTCCTGCGGGTCTGTCCCAGAGAAAATAAGTGTGGAAAATATGTCACATATTAATGACTATTTTGACTTTTTCTCTACAGTTATGGATGAAGCAAAAGCAGAATGTGCTGTCAAAAGCCAGAACCAATAATGAACTAGATTGTGAGTGCCTAAGCATATGTTAATCCCTTAACGGTCCCAAAGGATCACATCTGGGTTTTAAAATTTCTTTTTCTTTGCACCCATTTCTTTGTTTCTTTCAACTCTTCTCTGCCTTTCTACTGGGAGTTCCTCCCCCTGTCTCTTTTCAACCCAAATTCTCAATCCTGCTTCTTCTCTTCCTTGCCCCATATTTGCTCTCTCAGGCCTCCTCCACTGACACTCTCCATTGCAACCATTCTTGGCTCTTTCTTTGAATAACTGACTGCTCCTCCTCCCATACCCACATCTTTTCTTCTCTTGCTTCATTTCAGTCTGTTTGAATTTCTCCCTCAGATTCTCCATATCCTGGCCAACCTCATGCCCTCCTATATAGCTTCCTTCACCTCTTGGATGGTCACTCCTCCTTATTCCTCTTTAATCTTAGGACTTCTGTCCTGCACTTCTTTTTACTTCTGTCACACCCTGAATTCATCTCTCCCATATTGCTTCATTGCAGGGTGGTTTTGCAGACTCTGTATTGATCATCTTAATCTTATCTTCTCAACTTCTCTGTAACAGGGACTTAATATATTCTCTGTGTAACGTGGGTTGAGTTTTCTTTTACCACTAAGAGAATGCCACTAAACCATCAGAGGCTCCATGAAGGTGTACACCATAGTGCTGTGTTATGGCTCTACAGCATAATCATTTTACCCAGCAGAAAGGCTGCAAAAATCTGAGATTACACTTCTTTGTATTAGGTGGTGAATAGTGATTAGAGAACCCTATGGAAAAATTGGGTTGCTTCATTCACATCTTCTCTCAGTTCAGCAGCCCAAGAGTTAATGTTTTGCCTGCAGCTGCAGCAGACTGAAATAGCACCATTTGTTCTAGCAAGTGGGCAGATAGGACATGGCTAACCTGCTGAGCTTCTCTCTGCCAACTGGCTGCTGTTTGGAGATGTGGGCTGAAGTGAAGATCTGCTTGTCTGTGGTTTGGGTCTGATTATGTTTGTTGACCTCCTGACATTTTCTGTCGTGCATCGGATATTCTATAACTGGAAGCAATGTGCTATTTTAGACCCCAGGCAAAAGGAGCTGCTTAGGTGTTACCTGTGTCTTTGTGTCTGGGAATAATGATGGTTACTTTATTTTCCCAAGATCTCAGAATTAGCCCAACAGTGGTACTAAAAACTTTTAAAAAGATGTCTTTAAGGTGGATAGCATGGTATTTGGCTCTTTAATTACTTTGTGGTGAGGTTTCTATAATGCCAGGCAGCACGGATAGATATTGCAGGATTGTTATCATTATAGTTCCTTTCATGAGGTGGAGAGTATCCCACTTTATTTATACAGAAACCCTAGATTTAATGAAAATTAATTTGGGTTCATTCATTGTTGTGTAGTCTTTTACTGAAAAAGCTAGTAGGGTTACTTATCTGGTTTCTAAGAATCATCCTGGGTACATCAGCAACTTCTCAAGCAACAAATGTTAAAAGATGGTATCTGGATACTCAACTTCTCGGTAGCTTTTGTGCTTTTTATCATGCTCCAAAGGCTTTTAATCATTACCTCATTAATTTAATGGGTGAGATTCTAATTCCCTGAAGACCTGGGTTGTACACCTCTGTGTCTCTCTGGGTTGCTTACTATTATGTTTGCGTGAAGTGATGATAGAATAGTCCTATGGCATGCTGTTAAAAGTTCGGTGTGATCCTTTCAGTTTAATATGGAACTTCTATTGGGAAAAGTGGAAAAAGGTTCAGACTCTTGATCTGCTCCGCATTTATGCTTTCTCTCTCTCTAGCCTGGTTTTATTGTTTTTGTTCTGCATTCCATCACAAATTAATTGGGATCACCTCAAGCGGGCTGTTGGTTTTAAAATACCGAACATTACTAGTAAAAGACTATGTTATGGTACATCCAGTTTCAGTGAACTATGTCTGGGGGATGGATACAGAACTCATGGCTGCCAGTTGAAGAGACATTAATGTACAAATGTGGATGAATACATATATGTAAGCACATACAAAGGCACATATGTGCACATATGTGCATTTGAGTGCTATCACACAGCACATGC